>NC_037668.1:207511432-207519144 GCF_003255815.1 Theropithecus gelada | reverse complement strand
CACATAAAAAAAAAAAAAAAGAAAAAAAAAAAAAAAAAAACAAAAACAAAAAAACCCTTGCAAAAAAAAAAAAAAAAAAAAGTCAACATAGGAAAATCTTAAACGTGCTACAGAGACAGATTTAAAACATTACTGGGCATAGTCAAATAAAGTAAATGGTATACTGTCTCATTTCAATTTCAGCTATAAGTTACAGAGAAACTTTTGTTTCTAAATTTGCCATATATACATTTCTGAAATTACATCCTATAGGGACTGCCTTCCTAAGTTGAGGATATCAGTATTTATCACAGCTCTTCCCGGCATGGAGGCTTTGACAACAACAAATACCAAAATAAATGTATTATGCCACACAATCAGGAGGCTCTGCTCTCACTGAATTCTGAATAAGAGACAGATAATCCTGTTCTAATTCTCCAACATGTGCTTCTGCCAATTTCAAACTTTTCTTCTTTGAGACAAATAGCTGTTTTTAGTAAGAGGTCAGTGTACTAATGATAACTTTAAAGAGTTAAGAAGATTTTGCATTGACTATTTCAGTTATCTTGAGGTCTCCAGATTTGTAGATATCTCCTCATTCATTTTCCAAAAGGCCCATAAAGCTGGTTTGGAGAAAGCATGAGTATGATTTTTTTCTCAGGTTAAAAAAAAAAAAAAAAAAAGTGACCCCATGTCAGTAATCTAAACATTACTTGATTTTTTTTTTTTGAAGTCATACCAAATTTCTGTCTTCAGAAAATGTTTCTTTTTTCTCCCACTTGTCTTCTTCAACTTTTGAACAAATACTTAAAAAATATCTTGGTGGCATGATTACTGTAGAAAGAAACCAGTGTCATAAATGGAGTGATCTGGGCTAACCTTTATCCGTCCTGGGAACCTCTTTTACATGATTTATTTAGAGACTACTCCCATCCTTTAGTCTCTCCTCCCTCGGATTTCTGAGAGCTTAGGAACTCCCACTCTGAGATACTCTCTGTTCTCTCCTCACATGGAGCATATCTGCTACTTTGAAATCAACATCCCTACCAGACACGTGTCACATTTAAGGTCACACACAGTACCATGTCCTGGAATAATAAGGCTTTCTGCTGCTGTTCTACCCTGAGGGCGTTCCGTAGGCATTTTAGGAACTCAATCTTGAAGGCTCAAGCTAAGCAAGTGAGTTCAGCTTGTACTCATCACCCAGAATCCTCTAGTATTCACTTTCACCTCCAACTTCCCACTCTCTCGCCTCCAACTAAAGGGTTCCCAAGGTCAGTTCTGGCTTAGCTACATCATTCATCTTCTACCTCCTTGTCATGCCTGCAGCAAGCCGTGTTTCTCTTCTCTGAGAGGCTGACCCAGAGCTCCTGGTTGACCAAGCTCGCTTCTCCCTGAGGACCAAAGGGCAGCATCATCGGCCAGAGACAAAAAGAACCCTGGGGAAGACATCCTCCCTTGCTTTCCTGCCTGTTGGAGTGGGGGCCAAGGCAAAACTTGCTCCTACTTTTCTACTTTGCCCTTTACATTAACAACAACAATTTGAAGGGTGTTAAGGTTTAATGTATTCTCCGCGGATTCAGACAAGTTCCTAAAATTAAGTACTACACTCTATTACTTATTAATGACACCTGATTCAGAAGTTTTTCTTCACGTACTTCCTCATTTTCCGGTCTTTGAACTTCCCTCTCATGTTAGAGCCAAGCAGCTGTAGCAAACTAGCCATTATTTTTTCCTGCATTGCAGAAAATAGAATAACACTCTCCAAGTGTAATCCAGCTTCTGTGATTTATATTCATCAGCACCTCAGGACTCTGCACCACACCAAGCCTTGTGACCATCTGGAATGTTGCAGACCCAGTTATGGCCATGATGCACGCCTCTATTCTCCAAGGATTCTCTATTCTACCCTCAGCCAACGATCTGCCCTCATGACAGCAGTCTTCATTGCAGGGATATGGTCAGCAGGGAGGAAATATGCTTACAGGGCAGCACACCTGGATTCCTCTAAAAATCATATACTATCCCTGTAAAATCACCTACATTTTTCCATCTCCCTGTCCCCTAGTCGGTAAGATATTTAAGGTTCAAAACCCCCATTGAGATATTGGACAATCACTCTATAATTCTTTCTGTGTGCATGGTAGTAATAAATGTGTATGCCTTTTCTCATTAACCTGCCTCTTTGTGAGTTGATTTTTCAGCAAACCTTCCGAAGGGAAAGGGGAAGCTTTCCCTTTGCCCTGCAGCTGGTAATAATTTGCTCATGGCAGCACATGGTACAAAAGGTAGAAAGTTACTGAGTGAGCGACCCACTGTCAGGAGACTGGCCCAGGATCAGAGTGCTTACCCAGCTCACCAGGGGGCGCTGATTTTATACTGATTTTTACCAACCCCTCAACCACCGACTCCTGGGCAGCTACCCATGGGAGGTAAGGCTCCATTGCCGGGGGTGGGGGTCAGTGGGCATTCATTATCACACAGGGGCTTTCTCATTTTCTTTTCTAAAATCCTTAATAGTATCCTGTGTACATCATCTAAATATGACCTTTATGTTTTCTATGAAGGAGTATATATATATGTGTGTGTATATATACATAGTATACACTATATATGTGTGTGTATATATACTATATGTATACTATATATAGTGTGTGTATATAGTGTACATATAGTGTATATATCCATATATACTATATATACACTGTATATACACTATATATATACTATATATACACTATATATACACACTATATATACACACACACATATATATATTCTACATAGAGGCACACTTCTGATATATGAAAGCATAGGATTACAACCAGCTGTGATTTGTATTTTATTTTAGCTTCTGAACTTAAAATTCTCTGATTAATGTAACATAATCTGTTCATTTAGGGATTTGTGTTTAAGCTCTGTGCTTTAGTGCTAGGTGGCTGCAAATCACAATGTACTTTCAAAACAGAGTATCTTAACCTTTTAATAAATCCTATTCATAACTTGTTCAATTCAAAAAAACTGTTTATAAACATGTTAGACATCTGACACCATTCTATTGCAAGAGGGTAGAAACATTTATTGCAGCAGAATACTATGGTTATTCACTCTCGAGTTTATTATTCCCCTTATTTTATTGTAGCAACTCTGGATTCTTTAGTATAAAGAGAAATCGAAAGAAACAAAATATCTGTAGTCTTGGTTTGAGAAGTACACTGGGATCTGGTGGCCTAAACCATATATACAGAATATAAACATATGTATACTTTATATGTACATAGTTAATGGTTACCTATGCATTATAAATAGTTAAGTTTAACTTAGATTCTACAAAAATAATCATTTTGGATGGGTACATGCAAACCAGTACACATAAACCTATTTATAAAACACATCTCTAGGATTTTCTTTTTTTGCTTCTAAATATAAATTTTGCTATTTAGCCATCAGCTAAATGATTTAAATGCAAACCCCAAAGTTTCCAGGTAAAAGTATAAAATCTGCTTCTAACCACAGCAGCATACTGCTTCAAGTATTCTCCTCCTATGTAAGGTGTAGATAATTTTGTCACATGTGAATTTTAAGTGCACATCCCATTTCCTCACATATTAGACATCCTGCCAGGGTCACAGCTTCTTTGTTCCATTTTTTTTTTTTAATAAGACATTGCAAACAGTAGCTATTTCTTAAAGTGACATCATTTTTGCTTTTGCATTCTGATAAAAATGAACATACTTAAGCCTCTTCCTTGCACCCCGACCCTGGTGCCCTAGGATAATGCAAACAAATTCTACGCTCAATGGTTTGCAGGGCCATCCACGCAGGCAGATGACTGAGTGGCCACAAAAGGCTCATTTTGCTTCTGGTCCTCTTTCATGCCAGCTGCCTGGTCTGTGATCGAGGAGAAGGACAGCTGGTCATGCTCTATGATGTGCACTTGATCCTCGTCCTTGTCCTTCTTCACATAGAACATTTTTCTGAATTTTTTCAGCTCATGGAGTTCACAGAAGGTTTCCAGAACTACCAACATGGCAATAAGGCCAAGTAGCAGGTAACCTGTGTGAGAAACAGGACAGTGTCTCAGTGTGATCTCAACATGGATAAATCAAGTAGCAAGTGATTTACCTCCCCACCTCATGGCAACACAGTGTTTGTTAAGGAATAAACTCATTGCAAGGTTCTTAATTTTTAGAAGTGTTTTTAAGTTCATGGCTCAAAGAGGAACTACCCATTATTAAAGAGTGAAAGATAATGAAGAATGATTTAACCTCCTATGAACTTGGATTAGTCAGAACCACAGGCTGCAATTTTTGAGAAAAAAAAATACTTAGGGCTGACGTGGCATTACTAAAGACACATAACATACTGCACTTACCCAAGTGTGATATTTCATGCAAGGAGGGCTTGCCACCTCTGCTTTATAATCAGTGGCTCACAAAATGCCAGTGATGTTTTAGAAAAGGTTTTGTTTTATCATGGGGTGCTCGGAAGAAAGCTTCATGCCTTTCTAAGCACTCAAAACTCTTACAATTTCTACTACAGAGTAAGAGTTTAGTAATAGAAATTGCAGTCTAAATGCTATGGTTTGGCTGTGTCCCCACCCAAATCTCATCTTGAATTCCCACGTGTTGTTGGAGGGACCTGGTGGGAGGTAGTTGAATCATGGGGACAAGTCTTTCCCCTGCTCTTCTCATGATAGTGAATATGTCTCAGGAGATCTGATGGTTTTAAAAAGAGGAGTTCCCCTGCACATGCTCTCTCTCTTTTTGCCTGCTGCCAGCCATGTAAGATGTGACTTGCCCCTCCTTGCCTTCAACCATGATTGTGAGGCTTCCCTAGCCACGTGGAACTGTAAGTCCAATTAAACCTCCTTCTTTTGTAACCTGTTCAGTCTTGGGTATGTATTTATCAGCAGTGTGAAAAAGGACTAATACACTAAACTAAATCAAAATTTAAGAATGGATGTCGATATTAAATAGGTCCTTGTGCATGGCTATCTACACTTGCACCTAAATTCAGCAGCAAAGTCAAGCTCTCCATTATCTCCCAGTTGTTTTTGGACATGTGGACTATTCACTGACCAACACTACCAGTTTCTTACTGGGAAAATAAAGGATAACTGTTGACTCAAGTAAAATGCGTTGCTTGGAATCTGTGATGGGAAATGGTGATTTACAATTCCTTCCATCATTTTAAAAATGAGTTTTCAGAAAAAAAAGTCATCATAAAAAGGAACAGAAATGTGAAGATGAAAACTCCAAGAATAACAAAAATTCTGATTTTATGTCCCAGTGGTAAAACATTTGAGAAAGATTTTCAAACATGTATGAAGTAGGGAAGCTAAAATTGGCAGCATAACAGGAATAAGAAGGCTGATTAGCCCAAGAATACAAAGTTTTAGTATCTTCAGAATCTGACTATAGGTTTTGAAAACAATATCGTGCATTCAATGTGCTCTCCTGTACTTTCAAAATAGTAACGACATTGTTAGACGAATTGATGGATCAGTGTCTTTTCCTTTATTATTATTATTATTATTATTATTATTACTATTTTGTGAGACACAGCCTCATTCTGTCACCTAAGCTGGAGTACAGTGGCACGATGTCGGCTTACTGCAACCTCCACCTCCCAGGTTCAAGTGATTTACGGCTGATTTTTGTATTTTTAGTAGAGACAGAGTTTCACCATATTGGCCAGGCTGGTCTCGAACTCCTGGTCTCAAGTGATCTGCCTGCCTTAGCCTCCCAAAGTACTACGATTACAGGCATGAGCCACCGTGCCCAGCCTCCTTTATCAAATTTTTGAATGCTGACAAAAATACCCACGGGGTTTCAGACAAAAACTGTGGTATTTTATCCTGCCCACATCTAATATATCTTCGGAACATTCATTTGTTAGATACTCAGGTTCTTGACGCTCAAAACCTAAACTAATTCTATGTACACTGCTTTTTTAAAAAAAAATCCATGTTGTAAGAAGTGATAAAATGTTATGCAAGGATTTAGTATTATATGAAACACTGAGGAAGTAAAGTGGTTGGGCAAAATTTATGAGAAGAATTTATAGAAGAGAAAATTACTGCAGCTAGCAAGCATAATTACAGAAACATTCTACTTTCCAAGTCACAGAATACAATAAAATAAAGTAAAACAATCACCTATTGTATGAAAAGAAAGTTAAGATAATGTTTATTTGGCTATCAAACTCACATATACGAAAAACATCTCTAATGCTACTGGCCATCACCACCCCACTGTCACACTCAGATAATGCTGGTGACGTGTCAACTCACAACATTTGGAAAGCACCAGGTCATTATGTTCTATGAGTCACAAAAAGGCGTATTCACTTTGAACCAGCAATCTCATTTCTTGGAAGAATATCAGAGGAAATGTGTACACATACAAAAGTATTCTTGGCCTGGCACAGTGGCTCACGCCTGTAATCCCAGCACTTTGGGAGGCTGAGACAGGCATATCACGAGGTCAGGAGTTCGCGACCAGCCTGGCCAACATGGTGAAACCTCGTCCCTACTACAAATACAAAAAATTAGCCAGGTGTGGTGGTGGGTGCCTGTAATCCCAGCTACTCGAGAGGCTGAGGCAGGAGAATGGCTTGAACCCAAGAGGCGGAGGTTGCAGTGAGCCAAGATCGTACCATTGCACTCCAGCCTGGGCAACAAGAATGAAGCTCCATCTCAAAAAAAAAAAAAAGAAAAAAGAAAAAAAAAATTATCTGCAGTGTCATTTATAATACCCCTGAATTAGAAGAAAGCTAACTAGTGAGCAATAGAGGCATGACTGGATTATGGTATGGCCACCTGGTGAATATCATATGGGCTCTAAAAATAATACCTATGGTAGCTACAGGAAATACAAAATCATCCTAAGTAACCATTTAGCAAAAAAAAAAAAAAACTATCGAACTTGTATGGTAGCCAGGTACTGTTCAAAGCGTTCCCCAATGATTTATGAGTGAAGTCTTTGTTTTGGCTGAGCCCACGGTTTAATGGAAATGTCAAAATACACACAATTCAACTAAGCATTTTGTAGGGTTAAGAATCACAAGATAGAGCCAAGACCGAGCATCTGGCTGCTTGAGTATCTACTATGATTTCCTAGAAAACATGACGTGAGCCGAGTCATAAATCGAAAAATTCTTAAGAAGGCAAGACACAAATGAAAACAGCAGGTACATTACACCTGCAATTCTGTGCATCCTGAAAAGGACAGGAAGGCTCACACAGAAATGAAGTTTCTCGAAAACAGATGGTTAAGTTTTCTACGATATTATACTAAATTTAAAATGAAAACTGTTAAAACATTATAAATCCCTGGTCATCTGAATTTGAATGCCCGTTTTATTTTCCACATACAAAATTCTGGAAACAGTTAATAGAGGCTAACTTCTTCTAAAAAGAACCAGATGGACAAATGAGGTAAGCAGCTCTTTTAAGACTTTTCTGGTAAATTAAAGAGCATGATTGATAACACGCTCTATCCGAGGCCTAGTTTTCTTGGCCTTAAAATATTTAATAAAGTAGAGCAATCTTTTTTTTTTACATTAACAGTTGGTTATCAAGTACATTCTGTATGAGGTATTTTTACACTGTCATTTATAATGCCTACATTATTAGTAAGAAATTGATCTGCAATTTTAAGATGCTTGTGAAAAATAACTCAGTAATAAGATTTTTGCATAAAGAGTTTTTTTTTTTTTTTTTTTTTTTT
>NC_037668.1:207505772-207511332 GCF_003255815.1 Theropithecus gelada | reverse complement strand
TTTTTTTTGTTATTTTTTAGTAGAGACGGGGTTTCACCATGTTAGCCAGGATGGTCTCGATCTCCTGACCTCGTGATCCACCCGTCTCGGCCTCCCAAAGTGCTGGGATTACAGGCTTGAGCCACCGCGCCCGGCCGCATAAAGAGTTTTGAAGGAAATCACGAAATGGTTGAGAAGGTGGTAAATTCAGAAAACTTCTCAGTGAGAAGAAAGCAATCAGTGTTTCTATGAATAACTCCTCATTGGGAGGTGAGGTGGAGCTTGGAGTGGCAAAATAGAGACAGAAGCCTGTAATCCCAGCTACTTGGAAGGCTGAGGCAGAGAATTGCTTGAACCTGGGAGGCGGAGGTTGCAGTGAGCCGAGCCGAGATTGCACCACTGTACTCCCAGCCTGGGCGACAGAGTGAGACTCGGGCTCAAAAAACAAAATAGAGACAGAAGGAGCAGCCAGGGAGCCATAATACTCACACGTGATCCCAATCTTGTAGAGCTCTCTGAATTTTTGATTGTAGCCTTCCCCAGGCACATAATCTCCCAGGCCAATGGTGCTCAGGGAAATAAAACAAAAATAAAAGGATTCCAGGAAGTTCCAGTCATCCTCCAGGACTGAGAAGACAGCAGCCGGGATGAAGAAGAAGCAGGACACAGTGACAAACCCAAGGAGCACGGCGTGGACGATGGCCACCACCTGCTTGGAGAAGCCCCAGCGGATGTGGAAGTAGAGGACCGGCCTGCGAGTGACGTGCACGGTGATGCGCTGGACCACAGCCGTCAGGAACAGGAGGGTGAAGGGAATGCCGATGACGGAGTAGATGATGCAGAAGGCCTTACCCCCATCTGACAAGGGCACGGTGTGGCCATAACCTGCAAGGAGAACAAGGTCACCGAGGCGAAGAGGAAGAGACTAAGTAGCAAACACATTTTAAAAAAATATATGCCTACCGTCTGCACTTATTCCCCTCAAACTAAAGAGAAGAGCGAGACTTCAGGTCTGCCACTTTAGAGGCTCTAGCATAATTGTCACGTCCCAGTAAAATTCAACAGTGGTCGCCATAAGTTTGGAAGTCCACCATTCTTTGTAAAATCCAACCAGCAATTCCAATACATCAGGGTCTCTGGTCTTGAATTCACTATCAGGCTCAAACACAAGTTCTGTGTGCTAAGGAACTAAGGCCCACACCATCTTAGACCATCAGGAAAAACTCATCTGAGGCCACCCACGTCACCAGGGCCAGTCTATCCCCTCCACCCCTTCACTTTCCCCAAGGATCCTCATTAGTGTCTAAACCTCAGTCTACACTCACCTCCCAAACAAACTACTCAGAATGTTCTAACAGTAACGACTGACAAATAAAGGCGTGTGAACAGAACCAAGATAATATGAGTCCAGTAAGAGGGTGGAGTAGAATCAATGAAGATAGAGGTATCAAAAAGAGGAAGAAAAATGAAGATTAAAGCACGCCATGTCATAGGATGGAGCACTGGTATACAGCACCCTTGACATGAGTAACTCCATCTTAGAAAAAGACTCCATCTTACATTTCATAGGGCTCTTTGCCAACAGGGACAAGATGTTATGCTTAATAAATAAAGTCTGCATCCAACCAGATAAGGGCAAAAGCAAGCACATTGTGTCACTATCAGTCCTTGCCAGAGGACTCCGTGGCCATAAAAAGAGCAGGACATCAGTAGCTCAAAATGGCCACCTCAACTGACACTGCCTTGCTGTCAATTGTGATTAGCACTTGGCATTTGCTGGGAAGGCTCTGCCCCCACTGAAGACTCTTCGTTGCAAAACCTGTGGACCACTCGCCTGGCCCGACCTTTGTGTCTTTGTTGCTCTCCCAGTCTCCCTGGACTGGTTTGTTAACCCTTCTTCTTGTCCCTTTTCTCTTGATGTTATCTGTTACTTTGTTTGTTGCGAAATGTTTGACCTGTAACACCTATCTATTGATTAAGTATACTATTATGTATGGTTTGCAATACAATTGACTTGTGAGTGGCTTATGTGCCTATGGCTCTGACTACCGAGTAAGCAGGAGGTACTAGGGAAAATTCCCTCCTTGGAATTCCATGCAACTCCCGGCTTTTGTGACTGAAATAGCATCAGTAAAAGTCTGACACTATGGAAAGACACAAACGTGTGTGGACGTGGTTATCTCTGACTCTGTACGGCTCATGAGAATACTTCTTGTCAAATATTTTGCCCAATTATCTGGTTAAATGGCACATTCATAAACTGACACATTTCCCCTACCCCACCCCTTGTCACTTCTGTATTTTCAAAGATATCATAAATTCCACAAACAAACATTGAAAAAAGTACATTAGGGCCAGTGGTTGAAACACGTGTCTGTTTTACTTTCTACCAGGTTGAGGTTATTCCCAAATCAAGCCAATCAGGGGACTCTTCATCCAACCAACACCAACAGAGAATCCAGCTGGGCATGGGGCCTGGTGGCTATTTTTAAAATCTCATGAGCACTTCATCTTAGAAGAACTAACATGTCTGAACAAGTCAATTCAGGAAAAAGCCAGCTAAATATATTTTTTTATGAAATTGGATTCTGAGAAAAATCTACATAGGTGATTATAATTGAAAAGTAGTTTCAAAATCTGATTTGTAAAACACACTCAGCTTAAAAATAAACAGACTCCTCAGTTGCAAATCCACCAAATTCGCTGCCTTACACCTAAGGCTTATACAAGTGTATGTGGGTATTAAAAAGCTTCCTCGATTATTCCCACGTACAGCCTTACCACAGCAGACGCAGGGTTCTTGACCCACTGTCCCAGAAAGTACACAGTTTATGAATGAACTACAGCACAGTCCAGGAATCCTCTGAGATTGTACATCCACTTTCCCATGGAGAGATTCCAGGGCTTCAATTCTCAAAAGGGGTACGCATCCTCAAATGGTTAAGGACCACTCTTGTTCTGAGTGTCGGTTCCTGAATCCATCTGGTCCCTGCACACCCAACTGCTCCTGGAATGCGATGACTAATTTTGGGCATGATATTGAAACAGGGAAGTGGGCAAGTTGGAGAGTGCCTTGAGAATAACATGAAGGATGGTGCCAAATAATGTTCATGCTACACATGGAAGCAGGAGCCTTTGAATGTTTCATTTTGAGAAAAAAATATGTGAAGGAAGAATGAGACTTGTTCTGAGGAAAGCAGCTGATATCACAGAACCACCTGAACTAATGGGAGCTTCGACTTCAGCGAGGCACCAAAGAGGGATGTTCCCATGCTTGCAGAGATCCGGAAATAGAATCTGAAAATGCAACTTTATTTAACCATAAAAAAGCAAACTGGAGGCTGGGCGCGGTGGCTCGTCCCTGTGATCCCAGGACTTTGGGAGGCCAAGGTGGTCGGATCACGAGGTCAGGAGTTCAAGAACAGCTTGGCCAACATGGTGAAACCCTGTCTCTACTAAAAATACAAAAATTAGCCGGGCATGGTGGCGGGTGCCCGTAATTCCAGCTACTTGGGAGCCTGAGGCAGGAGAATCGTTTGAAGCCAAGAGGCGGAGGTTGCAGTGAGCAGAGATGGCGCCAATGCACTCCAGCCTGGGTGACAGAGCAAGACTCTGTCTCAAGGAAAAAAAAAAAAAAAAAGCCAACTCAACTGGAAAGCGTTTCACAAATGTAGTCACCAGCTTGTGACTGAAAGTGCTAGATATTAATAATAGTACTCACACGACCAGAGGGTCAAGCAGAAACTGCAAGAGATGAATTTAGCTTTGGCACTGATTTTGTCGAGAAAACATAAGTTCAGCTGAGTCAGTTGGAATCCACGAAGGCCTTTAAGTCTATGATTTTATTACTTTTTTTGGTAGCCTTTTTATAAATTAGCTTTACTAAAAGTGTAACACACAATCCAAATTTTCCATACCATCTGTTCCAATAAATTACATGATTTAGGTTCTAGTAGAGAAAAAAAAGTAAACAAACTTCTAGCTTAAAAATATTTTAGCTTAGGAATTTTCTCTCAAATTGTGATAGCTCTTTTCATTAGAATGTTAACTAAATCTCATTTACTAAAATGTTATCTTCAAGCAATAAAGATAATCATTATAAGACTCTAAGACCTCTCTCTGCAGTGATGGCATTTTTATGCTAGTACTGTAAAAATATTATATATTCCCACTAAGAGATTAAAAATCATCACCATGCAGATCCTTACTGAAAGTAATTTTCCTCTCCTGATGTGTACATAAATAATTTTTTGGTAATGGAAAGTAAAATTTAAAATTTACATCTCATTTGCATTCCACACACTTAGCGCAGGCCATATTGAGTAAACCACCCTCTGCACCAACTACAACACAGCGCTTCGTTTGCAGTAGACGGCTTAATGCATCTGACGGAAACTTTCAGTCCTATTGAATTTTAATGAAGTGGTGAATAATTTACTCAAGTCCAGTCAATTGAATCTTCAGCTAAACCATGAAGCAAAACTCATATTTTTAAATCTTATAATCATATTTAACTCCATTACAAACCACAAAGAATTTAGCAAAATGTTAATAGACCTGGCTTACTTGGGTTAAATTTTTCTAAGGCTGGTCATCACATAATTTTTGGAACCAAAAGATTGAACATAACAGACTGCTGAAAAAACTGACCTCAAAATTAGTTACAATCCTGAGACAAAGCTCTCACTCACTAATATTCTTGTATTCTAGCCTCCTACTCCACAACTGCTGGGTTTCCTGTTATGAACTTGCACCTGTGAGGCATGTATGAGTATATGTATAATGGGTGGTTGTAATGATGACAGTCTCCTACTAAATTTGCCTTCCCATCTGGCTACTCTAATTACAACAGCCCCGACACTATGCTGGCTAATACCCAATCAGGGGCTATGCGACACTAGATTTTTCTGGTATTTAAATGCTCTCTAATGAAGGCCAAGACAGAGAACCTTTGTGGGCTCCTATTGAGTACATCGGAGCAAGTCACTGATATGCAGCTTCTTCACATATACCAGATGCTTTTGAGAAAGGTGTACCTTACAACGGCCCCACGTTATGACCCTGAGCCTGTAACAGTATCACTTATTTGCATTATTTAGTAACATATGGAACAATGTATACATTCTCCATTAAGTTAGCTTGATATATGGAAGAAGAAGAAGCAGGAGGAGGAGGAGGGGGAGGAGGAGGGGGAGGAGGGGAAGAGGAGGGGAAGAGGAGGGGAAGAGGAGGGGGAGGAGAAGGAGGGGGGAGGAGGAAGAGGAGGGGGAGGAGGAGGAGGGGAAGAGGAGGAGGGGGAGGAGGGGGAGGGGGAGGAGGAGGAGGCGGGGGAGGAGGAGGAGGGGGAGGAGGAGGCGGGGGAGGAGAGGGAGGAGGGGGAGGAGGGGAAGGAGGTGGAGGAGGAGGAGGTGGGGGAGGAGGGGGAGGAGGGGGAGGAGGGGGAGGAGGGAACAAGGGGAAGAAGGAGAAGAAGGAGAGGAGGAAGAGAAGAGAAGGAGCAGGAGGAGGAAAAGAGAAAGAGGAGGAGGAGGAGGAGAAGGAGGAGGCAGCTGCGCAGCATAAACGTGTAGTGGACCGGAGG
>NC_037668.1:207057189-207153808 GCF_003255815.1 Theropithecus gelada | reverse complement strand
TTTTTTTTTTTTTTGAGACGGAGTCTCACTCTGTCGCCCAGGCTGGAGTGCAGTGGCCGGATCTCAGCTCACTGCAAGCTCCGCCTCCCGGGTTCACGCCATTCTCCTGCCTCAGCCTCCTGAGTAGCTGGGACTACAGGCGCCTGCCACCTCGCCCGGCTAGTTTTTTGTATGGAACACCATTTTTACTTGAAAGAATGATTGATAGACTAATTATAATTTTTCAGACTTGGATACTAAGAAGATATTTTCTTGAAAATGAACAAAGTAAATCTCTTATTCCATGGAAAACCACTGGCAGTATTTGTTATCAGTGTTAAAATTTGAGCTTCCAAGCAACAACCAGGATTTTAAAAAGCTTTTAGCTGCTAATGTGAGCTCAACAACTTTTCAAATACTTAAAAGGCTTTCTTGATAAGGTTGGTAGTGATGTCAATTAATGAGATTTTTGATATTGGATAATGAGATGTGGCAACATTTGGAAAATCTAAATAGCTCAGAGAACCAATATGTTTCAAAAGACCAATGTCATTTTGGTATCTCCAGAGTGTGCAAAAAGATCCATTCAAAGTGTATTAAAGAAAAGTTCATTGACAATGGTTTCACATTCCACATTGCAACTAATCTTTAAGCGACTACTACTTTTTTTAAGCTTTGGTGTGGTATCAAAGAATATCCATGGTTACCGAAAAGGCTATTAAAGATACATCTGCCTTAGAAAAGATTAGTGGTTATCAGGAGTTAGAGAGGTGGGGAAGGAGAAAGGGAGAAAGGGAACAGGTATAAAAACAGTAGCATGAGAGACCTGTGGGATGGAACTGTACTGTGTCTTGACCATATGTGATAAAATCACACAGAACTAAATATACACACACACACATACACACAAGTTAATGTATGTAGGACTGGTGGAATCTGAATAAAGTCATCGGATTTTATCAATATTGACTTCTTAGTTGTGATATTGTACAGTAATTATGTATGATTATTGCATAATTGTTGCATAATAATTATGCATAATTCCATTGGAGAAAATCAGGTGAAGGGTTTTAGGATTCCTCTGTATTATTTCTTACAATTGCATGTAAATCTACAGTTCCATCCAAACAAAAAGTTAAAAAAATGCTTTGCCTTTTGCAAATACATATCTGTGTGAGGCCAGAATTTCTCCATATACTTCAGCCAGAACAATATATTGCAACATGTTGAATGCAGAAACATATAAGACAATGCAGCTGTCTTCTATTAACCCAGGCATAAAGAAAATTTATAAACATATGAAACAATACCAGTCAAATTACCTATATGTTTTAGTTTGGGGAAAATGATTATTTCTAAAAATATATTTAATGTTACCATGTAATGGATTTATTGATGTTATCTTTAAAATAAAGCTATAAATAAATATTTTACACATGTCTCTTTTAATTTCCAATATAGAAATGGTTGATAGTTATGAAGCACATACACAAAAACTCTTTGAGGTTTTTAATAATTTTTTAAGCATGTTAAGAGGTCCTGAGATCAAAAAAATTTGAGAATTGTCCACAAAGGGAAATAAACTCTGCTGATAAAGCATTTGTTCAAGTGAGGGCATAAGACCCTTTGTTCAATACCTTGTGATAACAAGGGCAGTACAGACAAAGCTGGGGCGTTTAAGCAAGATGTTACCAAAGGTAAATGAGACTACAAAATGGAATTCAGCCCTCACATTAACCCAGAACACCTGGCTTTCTCTCTTGGGTTCCACTTAGACCTGAGGACCATAAGCTCAGAGCGTGATTATGCTTTTCCTCTCCTGTTGCACCTGCTTTGACTTCAGTTTCCTGTCTGAAAGGCGCCTCAAGTAGCTAATACCAGAAAAGATCATCCCTTTCATAGGAGATCTAATCTGCCTGCAGGAGCAGTCATGACCCTAGAGAGGAAGAAGAGGAAAAAGTTGCCACGGGAATTGGTGGTGAAGAAACCTCTGACGTTTAAAAATTCAGCTTCGGTAGTACAAAACGGGGGGTGTGGTTTACAGTGAAAAAATGAGGGATGAGGAAGTGGAGATGGTGGACATTAATCCAGAGCTGTCCTTTCCATTGAGGGTCTTACAGAGTCAAGATAAGCCAGTATAAGGAGATAGCAACCCGAGAGAGGGACAGGCTTTGTGGAATGGATGGAGTTGTGGAGCAACTGAAAGACAGTGGGTATCAGTGAGGAGGGTTGTGTGAGGTGACCAAATGTCCTGGATTCCTGGCCACAGGACATTCAGTCCTGAAGTCTTGGGATGGCTGGTCACCCTCAGTAAGAGAGAGTCTTGCAGATGAAACATAAGTGGGGACTTTCTGGGTGGGTAGGAGTAGGTCAGTGAAAAGGGATGAGATTGGCTGAGCGCAGTGGCTAACGCCTGTAATCCCAGCACTTTGGGAGGCTGAGGTGGGCAGATCGTCACTTGAGGTCGGGAGTTTGAGACCAGCCTGGCCAACATGGTGGAACCCCGTCTCTACTAAAAATACAAAACTTAGCCAGGCATGATGGCAGGCACCTGTAATCTCAGATGCTCAGGAGGCTGAAGCAGGAGAATCGCTTGAATCTGGGTGGGGCGGAGGTTGCAGTGAGCTGAGATCACATTACTGCACTCTAGCCTGGGCAACAGAGTGAGACTCTGTCTCCAAAAAAAAAAAAAAAAAAAAAAAAGAGGTGGCAGGAGAGTGGTGGGATCATGAGGAGATGGAAGAAGAAAGTATTCATAGAGACACAGAACAATGATTATGGGTTCATCAGCCATTGAGGTCACTCAACTAGAGAAAAGGATGTTTTCTTGGAAGGAGCTGAGAAAGGAAATCAGATTAGAAAGGACTTAAAAATGGACTGAGATATCTGGATATGAGGAGAGATGAAAAACTCTGCAGCGGTTAGAGGGAGGGGTGAGGAAAAATACTCCCTCAGAAACTGTATGTGAATGCTTTAAAAAAGGGAAAACTTTTTGGGATATAAAATGTTTTCCCCAACTTTTAGTTATTTTCCCCCAAACCTTTCCATTTCTAGATGTAAAACGCACAATTTTAGAGATTATTAATAGCTCAATAGGATTGCCCGTATTGGGTCCCGTGCCAAACATCTTGAGACAAAAAGCATCTGGATTGGTATCCTGAAACTTTGGAAATGCCAGCTGTCATACTTACGGTGGATTACATTTGGGAGATAGGGCATGTGTGTATGTATGTGTGTTTTACCTGGGTGGTATAATCTGGTATAGCCCACCATCAACTGCTGAGCAATACAAGGGAATATAACACTGCGATTAACAGCAAGCATATGCAGGAAGACATAGATTCCAACCCTGGCTTTGCCTTTGTTACTTGAAACCTCCTCTTTATTCCCCTTTGTAAAATGGTGGAACAATAGTATCTGCCCTGTGGTGTTGTTTTGAGGATTCATTGAGCTAATGCATTAAAACATAGCATTTAACTAGTGCTAATACATGTTAGCTGTTATTTTAATATTAGATATTGTTTATGAAGGACTTATTAAAGCAGAAAATTCAATGGAAGGCATATTTATTCCTTCTCCCCCTATCCCACATTTGGTATGTTTTCCTATGCCAAAGATCAATTTCACTGTGCCAAAAAAATTTAAACAATTTCCTTAGGATAATCAGAATTAAAAGTTGGACTAGTAACTTCCAAGACTCTTGAGTATATCACATCTAAAAACATAATGCTTTCTGAGCAAACCAAATTATACGTATAAGAGACTAATTGTAACCTTTATCCTGTTGTCATCATTTTTGTTTGTTTGTTTGTTTGTTTGTTTGTTTTTGAGATGGAATCTCACTCTGTTGCCCAGGCTGGTGTACAGTTGCACGATCTCAGTTCACTGTAACTTTTGCCTCCCAGGTTCAAGTAATTCTCCTGCCTCAGCCTCCGGAGTAGCTGGGATTACAGGCACCCACCACCACGCCCAGCTAATTTTTGCATTTTCAGTAGAGACAGGATTTCACCATGTTGGCCAGGCTGGTCTTGAACTCCTGAATCAGGTGATTCGCCTGCCTCAGCCTCCCAAAGTGCTGGGATTACAAGTTTGAGCCTTTGTGCCCAGCCCTGTTGTCATCAGTATTCTGACTTACTCATCATGAACAACGCTGCAATAAATCCAAGTAATAAGTATATTCATTTGGTTTGTAAAACAGATTGGACAAAATATACAGAAAGAATAGATTCATCATTTGATACCTATTTTTGTGAACGTCAAGCATTAATCTAGTTATTTGGAATACAATGGTGAATAAAACAAAGTTGCCTGTTACCATAGACCTTATATTTTAGAGGATTAAGTGAAAAATAGACAGGATAAATAAGTAAATTATGTAGTATGTTAGAATTTGATAACTTCTGTATAAAAAGTAAAAGGAGTGTAAGAAAAGATGGGTAAGATGGGCCAGGAATGGGGACGGGAGGTGGCCTGGTATTCAGTAGGGAGGACAGGGTAGCCTCATTGAGAAGATAAGATTTGAGCGAAGACTTGAGGGACAAGAGGGGTTTGGCAAGCAATTATCTGGAGAAAGTTTAAGTGAACAAATACTACAAGGGAGTGTCTCGACTTTCACATTCTCTGAAGGCCCAGTTCATTACATCAGTATTACAGTTGAGTAATTATAAATGAAGGAGGTGTTAGTAAAAAGTAGCATGAAGTTCTTTTTGAAGGTCTTGTGAACTTGTGAATTAGCTTTTTTCCCTTGAGTCTGGTTCTCTGGTTCATTTTCATGCATTTGAAGATGTGGGGTCTTGAGCTTCAGTTTAGTGACAAGTTAAAACAAACAAGTAAAAAAAAAAAAAAGATGTGCGATTAAACAAGTAAGAATAATGACCACAATGCTGATGGTGCTGATGATACAGGAACAGTAATAAGTTAACATTTATTGGCATCTGTTGTGTCAAAGCTTTGAATTCAGCCTGTGTTAGGTTACTCTTTATTCTCACAGCTTCAGCTGCCTTTCAGCTATTTAAACAGAGTAATTGTGATTTTTTAGAATTTCTGTAACTTTAATCAGTGGACAGGACTGGAGCCCTGCCTGTTCATGCTTAGAGTGACAGATTACAGCAAGCACTGCTGAAATGGACAATGAGCTACTTCATTCAATAATGCAACAATGTAAAAACCTGAGTGGTTCCAGAAAGCCCAGGTCTTTTGTAAACCCTTGAAGATATCCTTTCTGAAGTAAACTATCAAGCTCCTGACCTTGAACCGGAGATAGGAAGGCTGCCATTCTACCCTGAGTTGCCGTTTTTGTACATTTGTCTGATGAAAATTGGTTTTATTGTATTTACAATTCACTGGACTCTTTTCAAACATAATGAGTAATTCTTCACAACCTGCTAGAAATATTAAACAAAGGACACAGAGGACAAAGATTATTTTTTTGAAAAGGCTAGTCATCCTTCTAAGGTCACAGAGAATAAATCATAGAGAAATTGGTTTATACTTGTTGTGTTTGTTTTTTAAATGCCAAAAGTTGGTCGTACTACCTGTTTTTGTGAGTTAACTTTCCTTCCCTGCACAAATTTACCCTGTAGTGCCTTATATCTTATTTGTTCTATGGAAATGATGGTTTTCTGGATATCAGGTCTAGTTTTGGGAGGTGTAACTTCCTTAAAGTGGAATGTGACATTCATTAAAAGCTGAACTTACACCACTGACCATTTTAGAGACCTTGAGATTTTGTTCAGTTCTCCAAATTTTTCATCCACATATAAAATTAGACTAGTATTAACATACCCCTTTAAGAACACTACATAATGACTATAATGAGCAGTAATGAGATGATAAAATTGAACAGCTCTTTTGAAATTCTCAGAAAAGAAAGACTAAATAAATCCAATCATTTATTTCCAGTTACTGCATGAAGCGTACGCTAACTTAGCACAATCTATGTAGTTCCAGTTTCTTTCATGAAATAATCTCTGTTTTTTCCGCAGTATTTTAAAATATTTTCTGACATTTCCAAAGCACTCTTAAATTAACTTATCTAACCTTTTCTTCTCTTATATGTGAATGCGGAACATACCAGTTATGACTGCTCTGTTTGAATCCATTCCCATTGCTGCTTTATCTAACCTCCTGGTTATCACTTATTCTGTGTAAGAATTTTCAGTGCCCAAAGACATAGAATCTGCGTTAGGATGTGGCCTTCCTGAATTTTCGGGATGTTGTTGTTACCCTATAGGGTGGTCTTTGTTATCCTGAAGGCACTGGTGAACGTGAAGTACTTTGAAAACTATAATGTGTCATATAAATGTGAAGTATTATTTGTGGTTGCTACTTAATAACAAGGTCATTTGAAGTCTTCCTAATCTTTTACAATGTCACTTGACAAAGTTGAGGGTTCAGTGAGTGAAAGTTTCCAGTAAGTATCTCTTTCAGGGGTATTTCCTTACCTGACAATTCTCTTGGACAAACTGGTTTTCTGTAATAATGTAAGAATATATTAAAAAAAAAATGCCCCCAGCCTAATGCAAAGATTTCAAATTAAACATCTCGAAAAATATTGACAAATTATGGTTTTGAGCCACAGCTTCCATTTATACACAATATTGATTCTCCTTCATATTAACTTTGGTACTGAAAACTTTATTTTTCCTACTTAGATGGATTCTAACCCTACTTCTGAAAGCAAAGTTAATATTCTCTTAGCTGTTAATTATTCTCTTGATTAGTTGCCTCCATCTTTTAAAATGTTTTCCATGTAGAAGTAACCTAGAAAAACTTGGATGTCTGTTCTCTAATTATTTTTATACACATATCTTTAAATAAAATGGAATAAAATACACGTTTTGAAAAGGTCATATACACAAAAGGATAATTTGAAAAGTTAAAATTCTCTCCCATACTCTTTACTCCCCAGCCATCCATTTCTTGCTTAAGAATTTAATTTGTATCTTTCCAGAAATAGATGTACACAATACATCCAGAGATAGATGTATGCATCTCTCTGTCTATATATATATGTGTGTGTGTGTGTGTGTATATATATATGTGAGATTGCACGTTTTTTCCTATGTTTGGGTCATTTAATTACCCTTACTGTGAACTGTTATTTCTCTTTGTCCATTTTTGGTTGGTCTTTTCTTATTGATGCTTAGGAGGTCTGTGTATACTAAATAACTATATGTCTTGGTCATGAGGTTCACATATTTTTCCTGATTTGTCTAGATTTTTTCTTTTTCTTTCTTTCCTCTCTCTTTCTTTCTTCATTCCCTCCGCACTTTCTCTCTTTCTGTCTTGCTTGCTTGTTTTCTTGCTTTTACTTCTACATAGTTGAATCTGTTGTTGAATCTGTTCCTTTATGGTTTCTAAGTCGTAGTACAAATAGTCTTTCCCACTTACTGAAAATTATTTTTCATAGGTTTTCTTCTATTCCATACCACTTCCTGGTTCTCTGTCCCATCTCACTGACAAGTCTGTCTACCCCTCCCTCCGTGCCACAATATTATAGTGTCTGCTAGGACTAATCGTCACTAATATTTTTTTCTAGAATTTTCCTGACAATTCTTCTTTGCTTAATCATTCATACTGAATACAAACTACACTCATGCCTGTGAGCAGTTCACAGATCAAGGAGCAGAGCATTGCCAGAAGCCCAGAAACTCCCTGTGTTTCCTTCTAATTGCTGGCCTGTCATAGCAAATTAGGTTTGCCTGTTTTCTAATTTCATATAAATGGAATCATATACTCCTTTGAGCTTATTGAGATCAACATTTTATTTCTAAGATCCATCTGTGTTGTGATGTGTAATTTTAGTTTCTTCCTGTGGGTTTTCAAAATCGAGATAATGTTAGAGTTATACGTCAGTTTAGCAAGAATTAGTATATTTATGACACTGAATCTTCTGGGTACACAGTGTCTATGCCTTTCCATTTGCTTAGTCTTTTTTGTTTCTTTCAGTTACATTTTAAGGTTTTCTTCACAGGAATTTTTTTTCTAATCCATTGACCGATGGCCCAGAACAATATAAATAGTAGTCTTCCTAATGGACATCCAAAATTTCCCTATTTTACTAGGCATCCTTTATGTTTTGACCATCCTTGTACTCCAGGGATGAACCCTCTTCGGGTTTTTATGTGTTGCTACATTTGTTTCTAATACCTAATTTGGATTTTTACATCATCATTCATAATTGGGATTGAGTGTATTTATGGATTTTTATTGAATTTTTGGAATGTATTATGCTACCTTCATACAGAGAATTTAGAAGGATTTTTCCTCTTGTTTAGTGTTCTGAAATAGCTTAAGTTACATTGGAATTACCTATTTCATAAAGCTGATATAAAAATCTGCTGTGAAATAACTTGGGCCTGGTGCTTCTTGAAATTATAGTTTTGTAATAATATTCTCTATTTCTTCTACAAATCATTTTTCTCTTATTTCAATACATAAAGATTTTCAGTATCTTCTGGGGCATGATTTCACAATTTATATTTTTCTAGATGATTATCCAATTTATACCTAGGTTCTACGTTTATTTGACTACTCAAGAGCAAACTATTCTCTTAAGATTTTTTAATTTCTTCTTTTTCTATTTGTTTTCTCCTTTTCATTTCCTTTGTGCCTATTTGTCCTTTACCCTTTGTTTCTGCTTAGGTTGGCTATTAATTTATCTATGTTATTGTTTCCTGTGCCCACCCCCCACCAGCTTTGTAATTACTATTATTATTACTATTATTATTATTTTGAGACAGAGTCTTGCTCTGTAGCCCAGGCTAGAGTACAGTGGTGCAGTCTCAGCTCACTGCAACCTCCACCTCCTAGGTTCAATCTATTCTCCCTGCCTCAGCCTCCCGAGTAGCTGGGACTACAGGTGCCCGCCACCACACCTGGCTAATTTTTGTATATGTAGTAGAGACGGGGTTTTGCCATGTTGGCCAGGCTAGTCTCGAAGTCCTGACCTCAGGTGATCCACCTACTTCGGCCTCCCAAAGTGCTGGGATTACAGGCATGAGCCACCACACCCGGCTGTAATTATTTTTCAGTTCTATTTATTTTTGTATTTTCTGTTGCAATTATAGTTATCCGTACATTCCATCTGCCTTCCCTGGGTTAATTGTTATTATTTTTCTTAATTCTTGCTTTCAATGTCTAATTTGTTTATTTTTATTGTTTCTTGTATTAATTAGGATAGGCTAAGCTGCAGTAACAAATGGATCCCCCAAATTTTGGTGACTTAATGCAGTAAAAATTAATTTATTTCTATTGCAATTTATTTCCATGTAAGAAGCAGATATTTGTGCCTATTACTCAGTTTTTCTATGCTGAAGTTATTCAAGGCTTTGGTGTTCTGCTTTGAAACTTGAATTCTTTCTTCTTATAATTTGCAAAATGGAGCCAAGAACTGGCAACACATATAAACAAACATTTTTTTTTCCACCTCTGGAGCCATGGGTTTGCTGGTAGTTGGTAAGTCCTCCAAATTCCTAAAGGTGAGTTTTGCAAAGTCTTTGATCACCTCATAACTTGGGTCTCCATCTTTCCAGGCAGGCTGCCATGCCTCCTTGTTCCTCAGTTGTTAAACAACTGCTCAGGCAATGTTGGCTCTTTTAGGTTTTATTATATTAGTACACTATTTCCAGGTAATAGCTCCTGTGTTCGGTATGGTAGGTAATACTATGGTAACAAACAAATCCCTACAATTTAGTTGCTTAACACAATAAAAAATGTTATCTGGCTTATTAGAACACCTGGGCAGGAACTCAGTTCAGCCATGTGGATGTCCTCCTCATAGTCAGAGACCCAGGCTGAACATAACTTGTGGCTTCCTGCTATGGTTTGGATATGTGTGTTTGGCTTCACCAAGTCTCATTTTGAAAGTTGATCCCGCCGGGCGTGGTGGCTCACACCTGTAATCCCAGCACTTTGGGAGGCCGAGGCAGGCAGATCACGAGCTCAGGAGACGAGACCATCCTGGCTAACACGGTGAAACGCTGTCTCTACTGAAAATACAAAAAATTAGCCGGACGTGGTGGTGCGCGCCTGTAGTCCCAGCTACTTGGAGGCTGAGGCAGGAGAATGGCGGGAACCCGGGAGGCGGAGCTTGCAGTGAGCCGAGATCACGCCACTGCACTCCAGCCTGGGCGACAGAGCGAGACTCCATCTCAAAAAAAAAAAAAGAAAGTTGATCCCAATGTCAGAGGTATTTGGGTCATAAGGGCAGATCCATGGTGAACAGCCTGGTGCCCTCCTTGTGGTAATGAGTGAGTTCTCACTGTATTAGTTTCTAGAAGAGCTGATTAAAAAGAGCTGGGGATCTCCCTCCTCTCTCTTTTGCCTTCTCTCCTGCCATGTGACCTGCACACACCAACTCCCTTTTGCCTTCCACCATGAGTGGAAGCTGCCTGAGGCCCTCACCAGAAGCAAATACGGATGCCATGCTTCTTGTTCAGCCTGCAGAATCGTGAGCCGAATAAACCTCTTTTCTTTATAAACGACCCAGCCTCAGGTATTCCTTTACAGCAATACACATGGACAGAGACACTTCATAGCAACTTTACTGTCACGAGCACCCAGCCAGCAGAAGGACCTGGAAGAACATCTGGGAAGCTGAATGTGCTGGGCCTGACAGGATACAGACGTCTCTCCCACTACTGTTCCAGAACTCAGTTGCGTGGCTGCAACTCCCCAAAAGATGTTCTGGGAAATGTGGTGTGCATTATTCTTCAAGAAGGGGACAGTGGTTTCTGGTAGACAACCAGTGGTCTCCTCTACATATTTTTGATAGCATAATTATTTGGGTCTGTATATTTTCCTTTGAGAGCTAATATTTTTTCCCTTTTTGGATCCTATTGGTACTGATATACTATCAGTTTTCAATAAGATACGTTAGATATTTCATTATTTTGATCTTTACTTATTTTTTGAACCAACAGGTTTTGAGCAAAAATTTTTAAAAATTCTGGATGATAGATATTGGTTTCTTTCCTAGTTGGCTATTAGCCTCTAATTTTATTAAATTATGATCAGAAAATACTATTTGTATTGTTTTTCCTCTTGTGAGTTCGTTGAGATTTTCTTTTATGAATATAGACTCAGATTCTGTGAGTGCTCTGAGAATGTTTGAAATGATGGTACATTCTATATAAATGGAGTTCATAGTTGACATACACATATCAATTATGTTATTCAGGAATTATTAATAACTTTATTATTTATTTGATGTGTAATGGGCAGAAAAAGGAGAATTGAATCCTTCTTTAGGTTGTTTCTTATTTATTCCAAAAATGCTTATTATTTTTACTCTTTTAAAAATTTTGAGATGGAGTCTCAGTCTGTCGCCTAGGCTGGAGTACAGTGGTGCAATCTCAGCTCACTGCAACCGCTGCCTCCCAGGCCCAAGCGATTCTCACAACTCAGCCTCCTGAGTAGCTGGGACTACAGGTGCCCTCCACCATGCCTGGCTACTTTTTGTATTTTTAATAGAAATGGGATTTCATCATGTTGGCCAGGCTGGTCTTGAACTCCTGACCTCAGGGGATCCACCCACCTCAGCCTCCCAAAGTGCCAGGATTACAGGTGTGAGCCACTGCGCTCAGCCAAATTAAGTTATATATATATTTTTAAATTTTATTATTATTATTATTATTATTTTGAAGGAGTGTCACTCTGTTGCCCAGGCTGGAATACAGTGGCATGATCTTGGCTCACTGCATCCTTTGCCTCCTGGGTTCAAGGGATTCTCCTGCCTTAGCCTCCAGAGTAGCTGAGATTATAGAAGCCTGCCACCACACCCGGCTAATTTTTGTATCTTAGTATAGATGGGGTTTCACCATGTTGATCAGGCTGGTCTTGAACTCCTGACCTCAAATGATCCACCTGCCTTGGCCTACCAAAGCGATGGGATTATAGGCATGAGCCACTGCACCTGGACATATTCCAAATATTTTAACTGATAAATGTTGGTGCTATTTTCTTTTGATCATGGATATACATAACTTCAAATTTTGTATTGTGAATTTCTTTCTTTATGAAGATTGTCTCATTTAATAATTTGATTTCATTAATTTTATTTGATAAGATTTTGAGCTTCCCTTATCACACACCCACCTACCATTTGTTCCCCGTTTGTCTGAGGAGCTTTTGCCTATTTTTATTACTTTCAGTTTGTCTGAGACACTCTTTCATAGGTGTATCTCCTATAAACAACCAATTCTTGGATTTTCTCTAAGATTCATTTGGATTCCTTTTTTCCTTTAATAGGTAAGTTAAAGCCATTTACACTTATCGATATTACCAACATATTTTGTGCCATTTTTTTTTATCACATTTTGTGTTTCATTTGTTTCTTTTACTTTAAAAACAATCTTTCACTATGTAGTTTGTGTTTTTTTACTATTTTGTTTTATGCAGCTTCTGAAAATTTGGAAGAATTATAGTTTTTGGCTTTAGAGGTATCTTTTTAAATTTAACATGTTAATTTAATCTTTTTTAGATGTTCTCTATTGATTTCTTACTATAAACAGGGTTAAAAATAGTTTATTTTTAGTTCTTTTTCTTTTCTTCTGCTCCTCTACCACTCAGCTTTATCTGGTAAGTTTATGTTTCTTAGGATTTACTCCTATACCATTAAATATCTTTATACATCTATTATTTGGTGTGTCAGAATTAAATGTCTTCGGGCTTCTTACCTTCTCTCTTCTCCTATTTCTTTTTCTTTCTTTCTTTTTTTTGAAACAGAGTCTTGCTCTGTCGCCTAGGCTGGAGTGCAGTGGCACCATCTCGGCTCACTGCAACCTCCGTCTCCTGGGTTCAAGCAATTGTCCTGACTCAGCCTTCCAAGTAGCTGGGATTGCAGGCATCCACCACTATGCCCTGGCTAATTTTTTTTTGTATTTTTAGAAGAGACAGGGTTTTGTCATGTTGGCCAGGCTGGTTTTGAACTCCTGACCTCAAATGATCCGCCCCTCTTGGCCTCCCAAAGTGCTGGGATTACAGGCATGAGCCATTACGCCCAGCTTCTTCTCCCATTTCTTTTGATAGCTTTAGTTAGTTGTATCATTTCTTCATGTACGGATTTGGTATCATTTGTGTCTTGCTCTATATCATAAGCAGTACCTTTGTTTTAGTCTTATTTATACTAAATGGACTCAGTGCTCACATCTGGTTTTTTGTCAGTTTCTCAATTCATTACTTGGTTAACAGAAGTTCATCCTTTGGTAACCCCTTCCAAGAAGACTCGTGCGAATGTTGTCTTCTGAATTCTTACACGTTACATGGCCTTCATGCTTAAATGACTGTTTTGCTTAGAGGTAATGCAGTGGTTCAGATGCAGCTCTGGAGCGTGGGCTTGGAACTCACTGTGCTGAGGTTTGAAACTGGCCGTGATCCCTTAGCACACAGACAATTTACTTAACCTCTCTGTGCTTGTTTTCTTGCTTGTAAAATGGGAATGATTATA
Source organism: Theropithecus gelada (assembly GCF_003255815.1). NCBI lineage: Eukaryota > Metazoa > Chordata > Mammalia > Primates > Cercopithecidae > Theropithecus > Theropithecus gelada. Next base: position 207,140,379 of record NC_037668.1, on the reverse strand, counting down.
GCACCTTCCTCAGAGAGTGGTGTTGTGGACTAAAAGAGCGAATAGATGTGGAATGCTAATAATAGTGCCAGGCACAGAGAGATTATTCAATGGAAGCTACCACTATCTCTTACAAAAATTTTTAGATCCACCATAATAACAGTGCCTTAGTCTTTTTGTGTTGCTGTAAAGGAATACCTGAGGCTGGGTAATTTATAAAGAAAAGTGGTTTATTTGGCTCACAGTTCTGCTGGCTGTACAAGAAGCATGGCACTAGCATCTGCTTCTGGGGAGGGCTTCAGGCTGCTTCCACTCACGACAGAAAGCAAACGGGAGCTGGTGTGTCACATGGTGAGAGAGAGCACCAGAGAGAGGAGGGAGGTGCCGGGTTATTTTCAACAATCAGTTCTCCCAGGAACTAAGAGTGAGAACTCCCTCTCTCTGAGAATGGCACCAAGCCATTCATGAGGGATCTGCGTTCGGGACCTAAACACCTCCCACCACGCCCACCTGCACAGATGGGGATCAGATTTCAACATGAGATTTGGAAGGAACAAATATCCAAAGTATATCAAGTAGCAAAAATGTACATTGATCTTTCACAGAGGGTTTTGTAACCATAATTTCATCAACTTCTCACATTATATAAATCTGAAGAAAATTTTGAGGTCAAGCTACCACTTTCCTTTTATAGGTAACTTTATTTATTTACCTATTTTTTTATCGGATTACCCAACAGATTCCTTATCTTCAAATTTTGGTAACTTTACCAGAATATATATCTTTTTAAAAATCACTATTTTATTTTAAGGTAGAGTACTTGCGGAGAAAAATGCATAAAACATATATACACAGCTTAATAAATTTTTATAAAGCAAATACTCTTGTAATCATGAGCCAGGTAAACATACAGAATATTTTCATATTCCAGAAGCCCTCTGAGTGTCCTTCCTAATCACAACATTCTCAGAATAAATTGCCCCTTCAGAACTGGTAAACACACAAGGGAAAAATCAAATCTTAAAATCTAAATTGAATAATTCTTCACTATCATGTGAAGGAGTCAGATACCTTCAAGTACATATTTTGGTTTATTTGTTTTTTGAATACAGCTTTATTGAGGTATAATTCACATGCCATACAATTCAGCCACTTAACATGTATATTTCCCAACCCAATAAAAATATTTCTGTGCTCTGTTGAGCTTTTTCAGACTTGCTAAAAGACGTGCCCTGCTTTCCCCAGATAGATTCATTGAGTGAGTAATAAGCGTTTTTAGAACCTTGTGTTGTTTGTGTGATGTCACTAGTGTTGACATCCAAACCAAATTTTAGATGGTGCTCCATGCTACCAGTACAGGATATCTACATGTTGTTGCCCAAGATTTCTATTTCCTTGTTAATCTTCTGCCTAGTTGTTTGATCCATTATTGAAAGTCAAGATATTAAAGTCTCCAACTATTGTTGTTGGATTATTAACTTCTCCCTTTAATTCTGTCAGTTTTTGTTCTTTACGTTTTGAGGTTCTGTTGTTGGGCACATGTAGGTTTATAACTATTTTATCTTCTTAATGAATTGACCCTTTAATCATTATAAAATGCTTTTCTTTTTCTTAGTAAAAACTTTTGTTTCAAAGTCTACTTTGTCAGATATTAGTACAAATAAATAATAATAGTCACCCACAAAACACTCTAACTCTCTTGGTTTACTTCTTCTACCCTTTTACTTTCCACCTGTTTATATCCTTGAATCTAAAGTATGTCTTTTCTAGCATTTGATCATATCGTTTGATCATGTTTTTAAATTCATCCTGGCAAACTTTACCTTTTGATTTTAGTGTTTAACCCATTTTCATTTAGTATAATTGCTGATAAGGTGAATTTATATCTCATTTGGATACTTGTTTTTATGTCATGTGTGTTTTTCTTTTTCTCTTCCTCCATCACTGCCTCTTCTGTTGTTAAGTGGATATTTTCTAGTTCATTCCTTTTGTGTTTCCTTTACTGTATTTTAAAATTTAATTTCTAGGCTGGGCATAATAATGGCTCGTGCCCATAATCCCCATACTTTGTGAGGCCAAGGTGGGTGGATCATTTGAGCCCAGGGGATTCAAACCAGTCTGTGCAACATAGTGGAATCCTGTCTCTACAAAAAATATAAAAATTTTAAAAATTAACTGGGTGTGGGAGTACATGCCTGTAGTCTCAGCTACTTGGGAGGCTGAGTGGGGAAGGATCACTACAGCCGGGGAGGTCAAGGCTGCATGAGCTGTAATTGTACCACTTCATTCCAGCCTGGGTGATGGAGTGAGACTCTGTCTCAAAAGAATAAATAAAATAAAAATAAAATGAAATTTAATATTTTAGTGATTGCCCTAGAGATTACAATTAGCATATTAAAACAATTTAATTCAGATTAATATTAGCTTCATTTCAATATTACATAAAAACTAACAATATAACTCTATTTTATCTCATTTCCTTTGTGCTATTCTTTTTATACAAATTGTATCTTTATATATTATAAGTCCTTCAACATAGTTTTGTAATTCTTGCTTTATGATTTGTCTTTTAAAACAGATATGAGAATAAAGGAGCTATACACAAAATATGTTTATACCATAAAGAAACTTCCTCTACTATACAGAAGTCAATTGCCCTAGAACCTTTCTTCGTGTTATTATTATCATTGTTTTTGTCATTTTGGGGATGGGGAATGATACATCTGTTTAATGTTTAGGTAAGTTAAAGACCTCTTTTGTTTCTGAAAAAGTTCTTCAACTATAACTCATAATATTCCTTAGATTCCATTATTTCTATTCTGTTATTCAGGAACACTAATTTGTGTAGAAGATTAAGGAAAAATAACCTAAAAAAAAATAACAGTCACACACAAAACACACATACAATAGACACTGACCATACAAGATATGAAGGTGATCTTCACAAAATGTAATTAGGTGAAAAGTAGAACTGTCATTTGGGTGAACAAGCTTTTTGCAATATTGAATTTGCCCTGTTTAAAGTCCTTCCTTGCTTTGCAATACCAATAATGTATTTTATTTTACTACATTCTGAGCAGGGTTCTGGTGCCGCCTAGTGCTACAAATGAGTAAAAGCCACTCTGTTTTTTCTTTTTCATCCTTTCTCCTCTGCCCACCTTTGCTTCCTTTCCCTCCCTTTATTCATCTCGTAATAACTGGCATTTTCTATTTCACATTTCACTGTCTGAATTATAATATGTGCTTAAAAGAGCCAAAAGATGTACTTTATTTTTTATGCTTACTCCTGGGTAGAGTTAAACACATGTGGGAAAATATCAAATTATCTTGGAGTAAAGGTTTAGTATTCTACCTATTAGGCATTTCTTCATTAACATAGTCTTTTTGTTGTCTGTGTTTCCCTTCTTTGTGCTAACTGAATGAGGATTAGCCTACCTTTTCTCTGCCCCCTCCACCTTCTTTCAGTTCTGTTCTGTGAGATCCTCACATCATTATAAATAATCTTTGCTTTACCTCTAACTCCTACACAAAATAATACTACCCCATGCTCATGCTCCTCTGTGTCACTTCTTCACATGTGTCCCCCATGTGCTGACACCATCCTGTCCACTGTATAATTCCACCTCCATTGGAAATGCATCACTTTATATTTCTGACCCCTTTAAACAAGTTTTACAAGTTTATGACTTTTAAGCTGATATAAGTAAAAATGAATAATAAAAAATAGATCATTCAAAAGAAGCCAAGAGAAAGCAAAGAAAAACTGAAAAAAGACAAACTGAAAATCATGATATGATTAAATCCAGTACTATTACAACTGCATGAAATGTAACAGACTAAATATTCTAATTAAAGTCAAAGATTATCAGATCAAATAAAAACCATATCTCAATGATATGCTGCTTATAGGAAACAAACATAAAGATAGAACATAAAGATACAGAAAAGTTAAAAGTAAAATGATACAAAAAGATATAACCATATAGACACTAACCAGAAGAACCCTGGGGTGACTGCGTTAATATCAGACAGAATAGAATTTAAATTATAAAAATTCCTAGAGATATCCTGCATGATTAGAAAAGGTTCATTTCTTCAGAAAGATATAAAACTTTAATTTAACATAGTGTATATATAATATGTATATATGGTTTTATAGATATATATGTACATATGTGATTTTTTGAGACAGGATCCCACTTTGTCGCCCAAGCTGGAGTACAGTGGCGTGAACACGGCTCACTGAAGCCTTGACCTCTTCTGCTCAAAGGATATTCCTACCTCAGCCCCCGCAAGCAGGTGGGACTACAGGCACATGCCACCACACCCAGCTAATTTTTGTATTTTTTTTGTAGAGACAGGATTTCGCCATGTTGCCCAGGCTAGTCTCAAACTCCTGAGCTCAAATGATCTGCTGGGACTACATATGATTTTATAACGATCTTTGATTTCTTACTTAGTTCTGTAGGAAATACTCTGAACTCTAAATAATTTTAATTATTTGAAATGTATTGAGGCTTGATTTATGTTAAATAATATGGTTCATTTGTGTGTGCATTTGTATTTGGAAAATCTTAAAAAGAATGACACCTCTGTCACTAACTGATAGAAAAGCAGACAAAAAGTCTGTAAGGATGAAGAATATTTGAGAAATTATTAGCAGATTTAACCAGTGGACATTTATAGAATACTGGACTTTTAGCATGCAGAAAAATCATTCTTTTTAAGCTGACACACACATTTACAAAACTAATCATATACTTTGCCATAAATCAAGTCTGACAGTTATTAAGAGTATGTTCTCTGGAATTAAATGAGGATATAGATTATTAGGAAGTGCTCATATATGTCTATACATACTTAGAAGCAATATATTTCCAATTAATCTATAGATCAAAGGAATCCTAATGGAAATTAGAAAATATTCTAAACTGAATGTAGTAAAATATATTGAAATTTGTAGAATGCAACTAATGTCATACTTAGAGGAAAATGTATAGATTTAACTGTGTGTGTATATATATATGAGAAAGAAGCAAAAAAACGCATGTGAAGCATCCATCTCAAGAAGGTAGAAAAATTAGAACAAATAAGGCTGAGACACAGTACAAGAGAAAGAAACATAAAGAACATAAATTGACAAAATAAAAAAAATCATTTGATAAAGAAGATGAAAAAGTTGAAATTTTTTCTTTGAGAAGACTAAATAAAATGAGAGATTCCTAATGAATAATCATGAAAGAATGAGATGGCACAAATAACTGATTTTAAGAATGAAAAGGCACAAACCACTGCATATCTTACAAACATTTTTATTAAATCACAAGAGGATAGTATGACAAACTTTATACCAATAAAGTAGAATACTTAGATCAAATGAACAAATTCCTAGAAAAAAATATATTTATCAAAAAGATAAAAGTAGTAAAAAAATCAATTAGACCTAAAATTATTAAAGATATTACATTTAAAATTTATCTCAATGCTTCATCTGATTTGGTTATTTTCTAGGCCTGCTGTTTTGTGAACTGTTGTCCTGGAGATTGTTTTTAAATTTTCTCTCTCTCTTTTCAGTTACTTGTTCTTGGCTGGGTGCAGTGGTTCACTATAATCCCAACACTTTGGGAGGCCAAGGCAGGGGCATCATCTGAGGTCAGGAGTTTGAGACCAGACTGGTCAACATGGTGAAACCTCATCTCTACCAGAAAAAAATATATATATATAAATTAGCCAGGGGTGGTGGTGCATGCCTATAATCCCAGCTACTCAGAAGGCTGAGGCATGAGAATCACTTGAACCCAGGAGACAGAGGTTGCAGTGAGCTGAGATCATACCACTGCATTCTGCATTCTGCATTCTGGCTTGGGCGATGGAGCAAGACTCTGTAAAAAAGAAAAAAAAAAAAAAAAGCTTGTTCCCTTGGTCCCATGCTTTATCTTTCTTAGTATATTCATTCCTTTTAATGAAGCATATTTTCCAGTAGCTCTGAGAAAGGGTGTACAAGAATGTAGCAGGTATTTGTGGTGCCCTCCATCACACAGATTAGGGCTACCCTCACATATATGATTGATTTTTGGATGTTAAGCCAACCTTGAATTCCTGGGATGAATTCTACTTGGTCATAGTATGTAATCCTTTTTATATGTTGCAGGACTCAGATTGCTAATATGTTTTTAAGAATTTTTGCTTTTGTTAAGGCAGGATAATACATGGCCAAGTTTTCATTTCCTGTCATGTCTTTATCTGCTTTGGTATCATATTCCCCACTCAAAACCATTCCCTTTCTGTGGCCGCTGCAAGTCCTCAAGGCTCCAGCTCTTTCTAGACTGCCCTGCCATGGATCTATCTCTTGCCACCAACCTCTGGCTTGTGGCTTCTAACAATACTACTTGTTCCCACTGTTCTTCCAGTCCTAGGAGTGGTAGGTGCATATTCTGCTTTGTATGATCCCTTGTTTGCTTTTTCAGTTTTCTTATTTCCTGTGTAAACTTATGTATGCCTTGAAAGCTAGAGAGTTGCTCCTTTCTTCCCTTCATTGATATAGAAGGTTTAGTTGGAGATACAAAATTTAGTTAGGAAGCCACTTTGATAGTTCAAGGGAGAAATTCTGAGGATTTGACTTGAATTCGTGGCAACAGGGATAGGGCAAACATATGTAGATCATCATTTGGAAATAAAATTGATAAGACCTGGTCACTGACTGGATATGGTAGTGAGAGAGAGGAGGATGAGAAGACGAGGAATTTAGGTTTCCTCCTGGTTCTAAGTGACCAGGTGGATTGTGGTTTCATCAGCTGAGATCAAAATACAAAAGGCACAATGGGAGGAATCACAGTAAGGGAGAAGCCAGTGAGTTCACATTTGAATATGTTGAGGGCCTATGGGTAGAAGGGTACCCAACTGGATTTAAATCTGAAATTCAGGAAAAGGTTAGGGCTGAATATAAAGATTTTAGAGTCTCCAACATATGCATTATAGTGAAAGCATAATGATGCCAGGAAAGCAGAGTAGTCAAGAAGAAGCATACTTAGTTTTGTTTGTTGTTGCTTTTTTTTTTTTTTTTGAGATGGAGTCTCGCTCTGTCACCCAGGCTGGAGTGCAGTGGCATGATCCTGGCTCACTGCAACCTCCACCTCCCGGGTTCAAGTGATTCTCAGCCTCCCTAGTAGGTGGGACTACAGGCACTCACCACCACGCCCCGGCTCATTTTCGTATTTTTAGTAGAGATGGTGTTTCATCATGTTGGCCAGGCTGGTCTCGAACTCCTGACCTCAGGTGATCCACCCACCTTGGCCTCTCAAAGTGCCGGGATTACAGGCATGAGCCACCATGACTGGCCAGCATACTTAGTTTTTAATATTAAAAGCCATTCAGTCAAAACAAACACTTTCTTGACCATTGCACCTGCATTTAGATCACACTCACCTCCATGGCCAGGCTCCCCTAAGGAGTAGCTGATTTTGCCTCCCTCTACTTTTGCATTCACTACGTATTCAATCTTTTGTAATACAACACAATTAGGCACCTGCCCACTTTATCATCTTCAATCCTCAGAATGGCTGGGGCTATGTCACATTAGGTCACTCCTAATGGCTGTGTCCTAATAACAACCTTTGTACTTGGCCTCTTCTGTGGCACTTGACACTATTAATTACTTCCTTCTTGAATTGTTCTTTCCCCATTTATCAGATAATATCAGATTCACCTTATTCTCCTCCTTTCCTCCCTCTTTTTGTCCTGCCTGTGTGTTTAATCCTTGTAATTCACAGCCCTCTTGGCTACATTCTTTTCTGGGACATTATCATCCCCTTTTATGGGATTATCTGCTGATCTCTCTCAAGTATAAATCTCTATTTCAAAAACCTCTCCTAAGCTTCAGAAACATTCTCTCCCCGATGGCTTGCAAAGTCCCTAAGCAACTCAAATTCACTGCAGTCATCTTTTGCTGCTAACCTTCCTATATCTTATAAATGGATTAATTTTACAGTATAGTCATCTCAACCCAAAATGGAAAATCATAACATTCCTTATCCCTTTGTCTCCACATTGAATTGATCTCTAAGCCTTAAGATCATATATGATCCCTCAACATTTTGTCCCTTCCTGCTGGTTCAGGTGTTCAGCATTTGCCCCTGTACTATTGATCATGTCACATGCACGCTTTAGCCTTCCAATTCTTGTCCATTGCCTAGGATAAGATATGAAGAACTTTGTATGACTCAAGAGACTGACCTTTGCTTATCTCATTAAGTTTCCTACTGTTCCATTTCTCCCATTCCCAGCCCTACCTTCCAGACATGTTGGACTATCCTGACATTTTCCCCAAATTGCCATGCTCCTCTTTCCACACATACATGTTCCTGGAGAACTATTTACACTTATTAATTTCTTCTCCTGAGCACTTCCTGCACGCCTTCATTCTCCTTAAGGGCTGACCCCAGACGTTCTATTAATCTAAGCTCTACCTGGTCCTCTGGCACTGATCTTCTGTCCTCCCTGACTTTTCCTTCTCCACTCCCTGTGGAGAGAGCTAGTATTTAGCTTTAAGACCCAGTTCCCTGGTGCTCATTGACACCACCCCTCCTTCACAGACTTGTACATGTCTTCTGCACTGCACAGTGCCCCAGTGCTTCTATATATCTGGAAATGTGTCCATTTGTACAATATGATAACAGGCAGCACATTTTATTGGAAGTCTTTTATTTTCCTTCCTCCTCTTGTAGTTTGTTAACTCCTTCATGGTAGGGACTATATTTGACTTACATTTGCTTTCTTAGTCTTCTGCAAAATGCTTGGCACCCAGAAGGTGTTCAGTAAATATTTGATGAATCAGGACAAGTGAACAAGGGCACAACCTCCATGTAGAAACAGACTGTTGCATGACCTTTCCTCCTGTATCCATGCACATGACAGCGCTCCTTTAGTGTGGAGTTTATTGGTAGATTAATCCATTAAACATGTATACAACACCTGGTAGGTTATAAATATTTTGAGCAGATATACAAAAAAGCCTGTTTACAAGCTGTGTCTTTAAGAAAATTACTCTTCCAGTACAGAAAGAAGCCATATTCCATTTTGATGATTCATTCCTACTGATGAATGTAAAGTAGAAGGAAGAGTGGTTATGGCTGACGGCAGACACACCATAGTGAGGCTTTTGCTGTAACTCAGTGGCCTTTCATGTCCTGGGCCCTCTCCTCATGATGGGCCTGTCCTTACCTTGTTTCAGCCTGGGAAGGCTGGTGTGCCTTTACTGGGCCTGACTAGGGCGCCCACAAGCAAGTGCTGCTGCAGACCAGAACACGGCCAGGACACAGGCAGGCACACGAGTCAGAGGAGTGTGATGTGTTGGGACAGACCAGGTAAGGATGATGCAGGGAAGGCATGTTGGGAATCATGGAGCCCTCTAATCTTTGTCTCTCCCTAAGGCCCGAGCTCACACACACAGGGCTTCCGCTCCTCATCCCAAAGGAAGACAAGCTCCCTTTTATCTCTTCCCTTTCCAAAACCCACTCTCAAAAGAGAATCTGAACTGTATCCACTGTAAACGATAAAATATATAATAGCTTAAAGATTATTAATTTTTTGTCCAGTGGGTCTTCCTATCTAAACAGCATAGAGAGATTTAGATTAATGTTCTAAATAGCCAGTTAAATACCTGGGATTATGTTCTAGGAAAGAGATAAAAAACTAAAGAGCCTAACTGAAGCTCCTGAAATTTTATCAGGAAGGTGGTTATCTTCTTTCTCCACCAAGTTGGACAACAGGGAGTGGAGGAGGAAGTCAGGGAGGACGGAAGATCAGTGCCAGAGGACTAGGTAGAGCTTAGATTAATAGAACGTCTGGGGTCAGCCCTTAATTAAGGAGAACGAAGGCGTGCAGGAAGTGCTCAGGAGAAGAAATTACTTTGAGTGCTGAGTGACAGGACCTTGTATGAGGTAAATATTTGGGTGTAAAAAAGGACAAGGACAAGGAACGTGTCCTGGTCTGTGCCTTCTGCATGAGAACACCTTTGCATGTCCCCTAATAGGAGGATGGGAGAGAAGGGGAAGGGAAGGGGGGAGAGGCAAAAAAAAAAAAAAGGAAAAAAAGAGGGAGAAAGAAACAGAGAGAGAGAGAGAAAGGAAGGAAGGACGGAAGGAAGGAGAGAGAAAAAAGAGAGAGGGAAGGAGGGAAGGAGGAAGGAAAAAGAGAGAGAGAAAGAAAGAGAGAAAGAAAAGGCTGGAGAGACTCAGAAATCCTTCTGGCCCCCAGCGAAGGCTAAGGAGGGACTGGGCGGGCGCTGGGAGGAGCCTCGGAAGCATCCTCTGAGCAGCCGCCTCTGAGCACGCTGGGAAAATCCTTCCTCCCTCGGACATGGCGCTCACCTGCCCGGCGGCAGCAGCCGGCTCCGGCGCCGCGGTTCGCGGGTCCGGGCGGAAGAGCAGCTCCAGCTTCAGCCGTGGGGTGGAAGGAGGCGGCGGCGGCGACGGCGGCGGCGACGGCGGAGGCGCGGCCCGCGGGCCCGGGTGTTAGACCTGAGGGAGCCCGGGGAGCCGGCCGGGGCGCGCAGGGTGCAACGGGGCGCGCACCAGCCCCGGGACGCAGCCGGCATGGTGTCCCAGGTGCTGCAGCTGCTCCGGCAGGGCGTGTGGGCCGCGCTCACCGGGGGCTGGTACCACGACCCGGAGCAGAGCAAGTTCACCAACAGCTGCCACCTCTACCTGTGGCTGTTCCTGCTGCTGCTGCCCCTGGCCCTGCACCTGGTGAGTGGGGAGGGTCAGGTCCCGGGGAGCTGTGGGGATGGAGGGAAGGAGGAGAAAGGAACCACAGACGTGCCATCAGCCTCACGGGGTTTCAGGTTCGTAGAGATTCTTAAGAGACGGACGGGGAAGGGCTTCAGAAATTTGGGACAGAGAACGTGCAGGGAAAGGGGGCTGTGAGGATTCACTGGAAAAGAAAAGTAGACAGGACTGCGGGGGCTCGGGGACTCGTTAAGAATGGATGCCGGATGTTAGGATGAGTCACTCTCCTTGTGGCAGGGAGCTTGCAGCTTGTTTTGTAGGTGGGTAACTCTAGGCCTCAGAGCTGGGTAGCTTGGGATAATGTTTGGTGTGAAATACTGTAGATTGTAGCCAAGAGGCAAAACGAAATGTAAAAAGCAAACTCATTTCAGTTATTGGCCCCTTTTTTCCCCTCTCACCTTCTTTCTTGTTTTGCTTTGGGAAGGCAAGTTCAATTATCAATTACTCACATTGTAATTTCTACACCACTATGTATAGAATTTTGTAGGAAGATATAATAATGGATAAATCCAATGTACTTTATGCTAGACAAAGTATTACAACGTTTAGTTGGGGCTTGACATTTTAGTGGGGTTGTGGTAAGTGAGTGCTTGCTGAAAAACTACATAGATGACCTTCTTAGGTAGATTATAGGTAATTAAAACAATGGTTTACCTTTGAAAAGCTGTACAGGTAAGGTGTTCCACGTCTTATTAAGCTTTACATGCTAAGAATCTAATTTTGGTATGTCTGTTGGAGGACTTTATTCCTAACACATTATTAGGTCATGGGTTTTTTACAGCAAAAATTGTCAGTGAGTTTGCATGACTGATGGATTCCGAGTTTGACATTTGTGATTGGGTTCTTCTTTACTCTTTTTCCGGCAGTGTATCCAAAGGGTCAGAAGTCTGGGTGTGAAGTCATGATGCCTGGGTTAAATTTTGGGTCTACTGGTTACCAGTTCTGTGACCTTGGGGAGGTTATTTACCGTCTCATTTTTCATTTTCTTATCTGTAAAATAAGAAAAGGTAAGAGTACCAGATTTACAGATTGTTTTAGGGATTAAATGAGATAGTACATATAAAGCCACAGGTCTGCCTTGACCTGAGATTGGGCTCAGACTTGGGTTTGCAGTTCTGTTTTGCTACTTATTAGCTGTTTGGTCTGATACTGAACTTTTCTAAAACTTAGTGTTCATATCATTAAAATAGATGTGATCATCATAATCACCACTTCACAGAAAAAATAATCAAAATTGTATATAAAAAGCATTAAATACGGAAACTACTTGGAAACCCTTCAATAAATGCAAGTTTCTTTATTCTTTCTGATTTTGTGCACCATTTTTCTTAACTCATTTTTCTTTAGCCTATGGGTCCCAGTGTTTTCCCTTTTCCTAGAGGGACAGCATAGCAAAGTCATGAGGAACGCAGCCCTCACCAGTGTGAAATCCTGGTTCTCCTGCTTACTAGACCTAGTATGAGCTTGAGCAAGCTTCGCCTTCCTTGTTTGTAAAGCAGGGATAATTACAGTACCTCCCTTATAGGGTGAATATGAGAACTGAGTGAATTAATAGATGGAAAGTACTCTTAGTACCTGTCACACACAGAGTGCTCAGTAAGAGATGCCCCTTTTTTTTTCCTTCCCCAGCTTCTAAAATCTCTCTATCCTTATGTTTTCTGATTCCATTTAGCTAGAATTAATTTCTCTTCTTCCTTACCCTTATACCATTCTGTACTTACTATTTGTTTTACAGCATTCTGTAGTTGGACTATCAGCATTAATAGCACTTTTCGAATTCTGTCTGGTACTTAGTTGTAGGAACGTGTATTTCACTTCTATGTCTAGATCATCAGCTTTTTTGAGGGCATGGGTTTTTATGTTGTTTATTCATCTTGGTTTTTCCTTGTACATAGCAGAGTGCTCTGCATTTGGTAACACTGATCTCCTATACAATTAACTTGTGTGTCTCTTTCTTTTCCAACTAGCATTAAATAGTCTACCTCACTGTGCTTTTTGAGTATTTCCTGATAATGAAAGCGATATATATTCCGCTTATAATCCCACTCCTCAGAAACAACCACATTAGAATTTAATGTTGTGTTCCTGCAGACGTTTTTTTCTATGTATATGGGCTCATTTTTGTAAAACTCTACTTAAGATTTGATGTCTACGTATGGTCAGAACCCTTAATTTCTACCTAACTATGCTTTATTGAGTAGCTTGATTTAGATCTTGCGTTTGTGAGTAGGAAATTGTCCTTCGTTAACTTGCTTTTTGATGATATTTAAATGCAATTTTCAGCTAAATCTCAAAATGTTAGAAAGTAAAATCTGAGACATAAATAATTTTACTTTTATATCAGGCTTTAAAAAATAAAACAGATGTGCCCAAATTTTTATATCTCTATGCCAGCATGCCTTTAACTATTATAGAATAATGGTATGTGGGTGCAGCTACTTTTTAATATGTAGCCTGTCTTATTAAAAACGCAACAGGTTATTTTTTTCTTGCTTTGGTCTTCTGGTTTCTGAAAGTGCCCTTGAAATAAAAGGCCCTTTTCCCCAGTGGAGGCTTGTTCTTCAGGTCTTGGTGCTTAAACATGTTTGTCTGCACTTCAGTGTTGTCTGTGATTGTTAATGTCTTTTTCAATTTGTTCATTTACAGTCATTTGTTCCAAGAAGATACTTGACTAGTTACTGACAACAGGGGCTTAGTCAAAGTTCTGTGAACTTTTTTTTTTTTTTTTTTTTTTACAATTTTGGTTTAAAGAAAGTTTTGGTCGGGCATGGTGGCTCATGCCTGTAATCCCAGCACTTTAGGAGGCCAAAGTGGGTGGATCCCTTGAGATTAGGAGTACAAGACCAGCTTGGCCAACATAGTGAAACTCTGTCTTTACTAAAAATACAAAAAATTAGCTGGGCGTGGTGGTGCATGCCTGCAATCCCAGTGACTCAGGAGGCTGGGGCAGGAGAATCGCTTGAACCCTGGAGGCAGAGGTTGCAGTGAGCCAAAATCACACCACTGCACTCCAGACTGGGTAACAGAGCATGACTCTGTCTCAAAAAAAAAAAAAAGGAAAGAAAGAAAATTTCACTATTGAAAAGATCCACTTTTTAATTTAACAGATACTTCGAGTATTTTAAATATTTTTATTATTAATTATTGAGGCAAATTTCTAATCCCTAGAATGTACTTAGATCTGGGTGATAATGTGGAAAATAGTGATTTATTAGCATTTGTAAACTATGATTATATTTGTGAGAAATGTTTGGAAATGTACAACTGAAAACAGTAAGTCAATTTGGATAACTTGGAAAGAGTTTTACTTTGGTTGATTATCAACCTTTTCTTTTGGACGTGCTGAAAGATGATTTGTCTTGAGAGATATTTAAATTGTCACTATTACATGTGTTTTGTCTTTATTCTTTTGAGATGATAATTAATGGAGATTCAGAGCTGAGTTTTCTTTACAGTAGGGGCATATGGGCATGATTCTGGCCTTGTGTCAGTTCTGAGAGCATAAGCCTCATGTCAAAAGACACAGTTCCCGTTCTTCCTCTTATCAATTGTGTGGCCTTGTGCAAGTCACCTTACTTCTCCAGACCTCAGTTTTATCATCTGTAGAATGCGGATAACACCTTCATTTTATAAGTTTAGCAACTGAGGTCCAGGGAGAGTCAGCTGTTTGCCTACAGTCATCTAGATAGTCAGTGGTAAAATTCTGCATTTAGCTGAGGTTCTGTAGCATCCAAGTCTTTGGCCCTTCCAGGACACTATGCTGCCTGACATAGTACATATAAGAACACTTTGAAGTCTGTGAAACAGTGGAGCCACCTACAGTGGAATTATGATTATGCCAGTGGCATTGTGGTCAGCTCCACTGGAGAGGAAGAGTTGAGTGATGGGAAGAATGAGGTGGAACTTTCACATCCTTCCAAACCCCATGCACGGCAATATTAGACTTGATTTTCCAGGCCTGACATATGTGTTTGGATGGGCAGCCCTTTCCGCGCTTGTGGACAGAAAGCCTGTCTTTTGTTTTATGGCTGGAGCTTTCTGTTTCCTTTCCTTTAACTTTAGCCAGACTTGTTCTGTTCCCAGTTCTGCTTTTTAAAATTTAATCTTAGAGACCTTCTTTGACAAGACCTACATCATTTCTAATTGCCGTAATTATAATTAATAGGATTATCTGTCAAGCGCTAGCATAGTACTAGGCAAATAGTAAGCACCCAACACACTGTAATTATTATTACAGCTAATTGGTGACATTTCTATGAGAGTCCACAGTCATTTCCCATTCTGGTATGTCATTATTTTTTCTTAGATCTTGCATTCCTCTTTTTTCAATCAATATTTTCCCAAGATTTTACTATAAAAAGTTTAAAACATACAACAAAGCTGAAATAATTTTACAGCGTGCAGCCATATACACAGCACTTTGATTTTACTCCATGAACATTTTACTATACTTGCTTTATCACCTGTCTGTCCATTTGTCCATCCTTCTATTGATCCCTTATTCTACTTTATTTTCTTGTTGCATTTCAAAGTAAACTGCACACATCAGTCTATTTCTTCCTAAATACTTCACCTTGCATAATAAATGACAGTTTGATGGAAATTTAAATATACTGCATTTTAAAGAAAGTTACCATGGAGCTCTGGTTGTGGGCCCCGTGCACTAGGCATCTTGGATTATTCTACTCCTTCACATCCCTCACCCCCATAACAAGGCTTCCTGAGGCCTAAGAAATGAAGGCGCAATTGAATGTTGAGGTTTGAGAATAGAATTTAAGGTTTTGCATTTCTTTGACCACGCGTCCTTCCTTCCTTCTTTCCCTCTGCCCCCCTCCATGCTTCACCTAGACTTCCTCTCCTACTTTTAACATATAAGATGACTTTGTGTAAATTATGGAAAGGCAGCCTCTGCAAAGAGGCAGCCTTTCCTGGCCCATTTAATCCTGTCAGCAGGAGACCTTTGTGCAGGATGCAACCTGCACAGCCTTGCATAGCAGGCTTGGCCCATTCCACTTGGTGGTTGTTATTCTCTTGAACTGCTTGGCATGTCGCCGTTCCCAGAAGGTTACCTCTGTTCTAGTCAGTCCTAGCATTTATATCCAATTTCCTCAAAAGAAAGGCTTTCTCTGTTAATGAATCACATAGTCCGTGCTTTCTTTCCTTTGACTCCCAGAACCTTGATATTTGGTCCTTCCACTTCTAGGGGCCTTATTTATTCTTGCATTGAGATGCCTGATCCTTTGCACTATCTCCATAATTTACCTGAATGTCTGGCTTCCTGCCTGCTGCCCTCACCTGCCTGAAGCAGAGTTGTATTTGAGGTGAAGAGCCTGAGCATGGAGTTGCTTAAAAGGCATGCTTCCTGGGTCCTGAGCCTCCAGAAGAACTACAGACTTAGTCGCTCCAGATTTGGGCTGAATGCCAAACCATGCAGTTGTCTCTCAATTTTTGCTTCTCCAGGTGGCTCTGTGGATGGTGTGTGCAGAGGACTTGCCTGTGTGGAGGGTTCTGCTTTCCTGGAGTCCCTTCATTTGTTGCTGGGGCAGCCGTCTCCAGTCTTTTCAAATTGACAGTTCTTTTATTGAGTCACAGTTACTCATCCCATTTATCCTCATCGTATGCCATTAGACACATGCATGTCTGCGGGCAGGATCTATGTCCCCAGGTTGTGTTTCTGTGTTTGTTTTTTCTTTCCATTCTGGTATGACAAGTTCATAACAAATTTTCTAGCAGTTAAACTTATGTCTCCTGCCCCATTCCCAGCTTTCTTAAGGCTTCTTGAGATTTCCCCCCATTAGTGACTAGTTGTATTTTGAATGGTTCACTCCTCAGATATATGGCATTTTTCCCCAGGGTAATGTCTAATACTTTAATACCCTATTATTTTTGTTTTAATTGAACAATCTAATTCACTTGGTGTAACTTCTTTTGTATAGAATACTTACTAGGTGATTGTTATTTTCTGGCTTTAATCATTTGGTCTTCTAAATGGTAAATTTTAAACATTAAGTATCTTATTGCTATTTCATCTTCTCTAAATGTCCTTCCTATGCTCTCTGCAAGAAGAAAATGGACTCACTTTTAATGGTATTCAGATATTTCCATACTTTTTGTCTGGTGCATTTTCTTCTTTTAACATTTACAATTGTATTATGTTACTATTATTGGAATAGGTAAGAATCACAGCCGACACTTCTGAACACATATGAGGCAGACACTTTTGTAAGAGCTTTGCAAGAAAGAAATCATCTCACCTTCCCCAGTGCCCCAGTGAGGCACCATCATTATTCCCATTTTACAGTCAATGAAACTAGCAAAAAGAGGTAGGTAAATATGCTTACAAATACATGACTGTCACGGCCTGACTAGGATTGAAGCCCAAGCATTGGAGTTCTTACCCACTCAGCCATATCGCTTCTAACAGGTCATTTTACAATGTAGGCATTTTAGTCCATTTTCATACTGCTATGAAGAAATACCCAAGACTGAGTAGTTTATAAAGGAAAGAGGTTTAATGGTCTCACAGTTCCACATGGCTAGGGAGGCCTCACAGTCATGGCACAAGGCAAGTGAGGAGCAAAGTCAGGTCTTACATGGTGGTAGACAAGAGAGCTTGTGCAGGAGAGCTCCCCTTTATAAAACCATCAGATCTCGTGTGACTTATACATTATCATGAGAACAGAATAGGAAAGACCTGCCTCATGGCTCAATTACCTCCCATTGGGTCCCTCCCATGACATGTGGGAATTAAGGGAGCTACAGTTTAAGATGAGATTTGGGTGGGGACACAGCCAAACCATACCAATTGGTATATATTCCTTGCGCATTTGCATGAAGACATACGAACACTAAAAATGTACAAAAGGACACATAACAAAAATATAACTTCCCTCTCACACTTATTTCTAGTTTCCCACTTGAGATGGAATCACTATACACAGGCTCTTGTGTTTTCTTGCACTGGTATTTCATACACATGTGAATGGAAGTTTGAATGTAAGGGATCCTGAGTGTAATCATAAAGCATTCTTATTTGTCTTCCACTGTTCCTTTCAATTTGCCCTGGACACAAATTTTTTTCCATATCCCAGATAAAAACATGGGTAAGCCCCATGACTTCCGATCACAGTTTATACACATTTTATGATGGCTTTAAGCAACAAAATACAGACTTGATTTAGATTGCAGAATGTGCAGTTCCGTGGCATAACCAAAGCTTCCATCATCCAGTCATTTCCAGGTAGGAAGGGACATGATAATGGCACAGTCTTTCCTGCTCTCCTCCTCCCTCATGCGTTGACCGATGTTTCTGATGTCCTTGGCTTTGGAGAGCAGGACGATTCTTTGTTGACTGTCATGGTGGTAAGCTGGCCTTGGGCTCTCAGAGCATGGCACATGTTCCCTAGTTGACTCTCTGGAGAGCTGCCTTCACACACCCTCAGAGACCCCGTTCTCCTTGCCAGCCTTGTCTCTCTGGTGCTTGTCTTGATGAGGGCTGCTGTGTCTTTGCCCTGTCTGGTTTCTTACTCTGTCCACCTCCAGCTTTCTTCTGCTCCAGTATCCTCTGCTCCATAGCCCGTTCACACATTGTCTAAAGCGATCTGTACAGATTCTCACATACAGAATCCATGTCAATGTCCACATATTCTTTTCCCCACCACATTCTAGGAGGACAGGCCAAGCTCATACCGCCATCAGAGCAGCTAGCCAGCCAGTCTCTGATCTTTCATCTTTTCTAGGAGGGAATCAGACAGCAGTCCACTGTGCCTTCTACCCCCACCCAAATGGTAGGGGACTCATAGGTTTCTAAGTGGTCCCACTGAAGGCCTTCTCTCCTGACTGAGGAAGGGGATTAGCTGTTCACCAGCAGACCTTTCCAAAAATCTTCATATGCCCTCTTTTTCTAAATTCTGTTACATCATTTTGAGTAAGGAATTTAAGATCATGTAACTCATCCTTATAATCTATCTAGAAATGTCTGTTGTTTGTCCCAGAAATTTGTACTGGAATCCCTTATCCATCCTACCTTGGTTCCTTGGTCAACACTTCCATTAAAAATGTTATACAAATGTGTAATCATTTATGCATACATAACCTTGTTGTCCCTCTTGACAGAACATCTTGGAGATCATGACACAAAGAGCCTCCTCATTATTCATGTCTGCATAGTATTCCACTATTTCTATAAAGGGCAGTTATTTGACTAGTCACTATTGAAGAATAATTAGGTTTTCAGATGATTTTTAACCTAATGCCGTTGGTTGGATATGGATCAGTCAAGATGTGCTAGCTTATGCTGAAGTAATAACCAACCTAAACATGTGTTTGGCTTTACCAAGTTATTTTTTGTTATTTTTGTTTGAGATGGAGTCTCCCTCTGTTGCCCAGGCTGGAGTGCAGTGGCACGATCTCAGGTCACTGCAACCTCTGCCTCCCAGGTTCAATCAATTCTCCTACTCAGCCTTCGGAGTATCTGGGATGACAGGCATGCACCACCACGCCTGGCTAAGTTTTTGTATTTTTAGTAGAGACGGGGTTTCACCATATTGGCCAGGCTGGTCTCAAACTCCTGATCTTGTGATCTGTCTGCCTCGGCCTCCCAAAGTGCTGGGATAACAGGTGTGAGCCACCAAGCCTGCCCACCAAGTTTATTTTTAATTTTTAATTTTATTATTATTTCTTTTTACAGATAGGACTCATTGTCACTCAGGCTGGAGAACAGTGGTGTAATTGTAACTCACTGCAACCTCAAACATTTGGGCTCTTGTGTCCTCCCACCTCAGCCTCCTGAGGAGCTGGGACTGCAGGCGTGCACCACCACATCTGGCTAATTTCTTATTTTTTGTAGAGATGAAGTCTTGCTGTACTCCCCAGGCTGGTGTCAAACTCAAGCAATCCTCCCAGTTTGGCCTCCCAAAGTGTTGGGATTACAGGTGTGAACCACTGCCCCCGGCCCTATTTTTTATTTATACTACATGTCCAACATGGTTCATTGGGGTGTCAGGGGTATAGTTAGCAGGGGGTCCTGCTCATTATAGGTATTTAGGAACACGGGCTGTTTGAGTCTTCATTTTGGGGTGACTGGGTGCATTACTCGCTATCATCCCCCCCATGACCCTGAATGATTATACCAGTCACTATGATTGAGGGACACTGAGTGGGTTTCATGGTCTGACTCTGGAGGCTCCTGCCTGGAAATGGCAAATACCTCTTGCCCTCAGACTTCTTTGTCAAGGAATGTTGCATGGCCACACCTCACTTCAAAGGGAAAGGAGAGTGCAGTTCTACCCTGTGCCTGAGGGACTAACTGGACATGTTTGTTGGAGAGCACTTATGTCTATGACAACAGACTGAGTGCCAGATGTTCTGCTGGATATTGTGGAGACGTCAGGAGAACAAGGTGGATTGATGTCTTCTCCCCATGCAGTTAGCAGATAAACAGGCATGAATAACACAGTGATAATTGTTACTGTAGGGAAAGTACAGGTGCTGTACAGTAAAGGTGGGAGGTGGAATCTTGGCATGAGTACTTAAGGAAGGCTTCCCAGAGGAGGAAGTAATTTCTCATCTGAAATCTGATGAATGAGTAGGAGTTAGCCAAGCAAAGATGAGTAGAGGAGGAACAGCATTTCATTCAAGGGGAACAGCATGTATTAAAGCTCTAAGGTGTATGAGAGTCTGGCCATTTTGCTGTACCCTTTAAGAATATGTGAGAGACATCAAGACACATGACCCCTAAAAACTTCAACAGGTGTCTCTTAAGGAAAAGAACATTCTCCCACATAATTATCACACCCAGAGAAGTTATTGATATGATGGGATTGTCTAATATATAGTTCCTATCCAAATTTCCAGTTATGCCAGTCAGTAATGTCTTAGAGAGCTGGGGTTTTTGGTTTTGTTTTTCTGTGTCCAAGATTCAAACAAGGATCAAACATGCCTTTTAGTTGCCACATCTCTTGATTGTTCTTATTCTAAAATGAGTTCTCTAAGCCTCTGGGTCAGTGTTGTGTCCTTGTCGTGCATCACATCAGAGGGACAGAATTCTCCCACCTCTCCCCAACCCGCATCGTTGGTTAAGGTAGTGTCAGCCAGATGTCTCTATTATAAAATGACCAGTTTTCCCCTTTGTGTTTAGTGAGTAATCTGTGGAGTGAAACCTGGAGACTGTATATATCGTATTTCTAAAAGTCTTTCCCCCAATAGTTATAGCATAAATTGACGATTCTTGACTAAAATAATTATGACAATGGTGGTTGCAAAATGGTAATATTCTAATTTTCTTCCCACCTTTATTAATTGGTACGCTTCTGTAAAGACGTTTTTTTTTTTTCCCATCCTCATAGTTTTGTTGCACTTTTTAGTGTGATCTCATAGATTCATTTTTTAATTCAGTGGGAGTATAATCTATGCCTATCATCATTCTTTTTGATGTTCAAATAATCAAAACTTTGGCAAGTGAGACCTTCTTCATGCACATCCTGAGTTTTCTTGGATATACTCTCATCAGTTTGTGAGCACGTTATTGCTTTCTGCCCAAAAAGATATTCCTGGCTTAGCTTGTACTTTCCCTGCCCCAGCCCTGGAAGAATCAGCCATTTTACCAAGGAGCCATGATCCTTGTGGTGGGGAATTACATTTGGAAACCAAAATCTAGGGCTGCAGTAGTTGCATTTGTTGCTACTAGTTGTCTTTGCCTCTAGACCCTTTCAGTAGATACAACTAGAAGATTGATCAATTTATAGGTTGAATGATTGAATAATCAATTGAAGTTTATTCTGAGACCATCAAACCAGTCCATATCAAAGGACTCTTCCTCTGCTTCCATTATTTCGTATTTATATCTCCCTTCTCCCACAGTGAGAACTCTAGCTCACAACAATATCATTTGCCCAGTCCTAAAATATACGCACGAATTCCTACTCCCATAACACCACCATAGACACATCTTTAAGGAAAAGTTCAAGACTGTTTAGAAGTTATGATTATTATTGTTTTTAGAATACGCATCACCAGTGATGTACTGCCAGAGTAGCATGCTCAAAAGTTACTTTGATGAATTCTTTTCTAATTATTTTTTGGTTCATCTTTGTGGTTATGCTATCATTTGATATATAGTTAGGTTCACTTGTAGCTATATAATTTTAGCTTTTCCTCCATCCTTGCTGATTTAATAATTTATACCAACAGGAGGTATAAAACATTAACATAGTTCACAAAACATATAAAAAGATATGCTGAATTACTTTATCAAAAGGTTTCTCTGACTGCTGGATGGAAAAGTAGATCAAAGAAAGGACAAAAATAGAAATGAGAGGTTCGGTGTCTATTTCAGTCACCCAGTCAAGGGATGGTGGTGGCAGTAAAGATGGAGAATTGTGGGTAGATTTTAATAGGATTTAATGATCAGTTCATTTTTAGGGTAGAGGAGTAAGGATGGGGGAGGAATCAAGGGAGATGCCTGATGATCTGGTTTGAGCCAGAGGTGTATGGGGTGCCATTGACTGCGATGAAGGATGAAAGACGATAGTTGGTAGAGAAACCAAACACCTAATTTTACACATAGTAGCTTGGAGTTTCCTTTTAGATATCGAAGTGGAGATGTTGAGTAGATAGGTGGATATAGGTGTGGGGAGTTTAAAGGAACAATCTAAGCTAGAGATACGGATTTGAAAATCATCAGCATAGAGATGACATTTACCACCAAGGGACTGGGTAAGACTTCCTAAATAGAATGTGTAGAGAGGGAAAAGAGTGCTAACGGTGAGGCCCCAGGAGCGCTACACTCAGAGGCAGGGCAAAGAGGAGGCATCGGGAGACAAGGGAAGAGCCAGGAGAGCATTTCCGCTGTGAGCACCTGTGTTGCTCGCTGCTGAGAAGACAGGAAATTGTGGTTATTTTTTGTTTTTAGAGACATTGACAAGAAACTTTCAGTGTGTATTGGGGAGTAGAAGCCACACGGCTGTGGGTTTAAGAGGCCATGGGAGGTGAAGACAGTTCTTTCAAGCAGGGAGCAGAAAAAGGGCACGCTATCTGGAGAGAGGTTTGGAGTCAAGGGAGTTTATTCCTCCCTCAAGGTCAGAAGGTCCTTGAAGGTAGGGCTATGATTTGAATCCCCATTGGTCCTTGGAGTGGTGCTTCATACACAGTGGATAATCTAATCACTCTGCATTAATGGAATCTGACTCCATAAGGGAAGGCACAGTTTTGGTAGTGCATATTACAGACTGTGGTCAGACCCATTTCAGTAGACTCACCACAAGGTTGTGGCCAGAATCCAGATCTTTAAAAATGGAGCTGAAAAACAGAGACATGACTCTTGGATTTGGCTTGCCTTAAAATTCAATTTGCCATTACTTTCCAGATAACCTTTATTATTTATGTAGCAATTATGTATTTCCTTGTGGTTCTTATATAATAATTTAATTTTTTTTCTATCATGGGAAACTTGGACTTTAAAAAATTATAGACCATTGAAGCAGGCAAAAATAAATTTTACCTCATTTCTTGTTATTGATTGATACTAAGTATAGAAGGGAAGTATAGAAGCTTTGGACTGTGAAGGACCTTACGCATTTCTTATTCTTATCTCTTAGTCTCTGGTATGAACATTTAGATTGGATTTAGTGTGTATTTCAGTTCTTTTCCCCAAATCTTTACCATCTCAAAAGAAATGCCAGATAACTAGTAGCCCACTGGGATATAGTTCCCTGTCAGCAGACACCTGTTTCTAGACTAGCCTTGTCTTTTGTTATTTCTGCTTTCAAGACTACAACTAGATACTTAATAATCAGGGAAGAAGAAAAATTCCTGAATATAAGAAATGTCCCTGAGTAACCCCTGACACAAATATTTCACTCAGAAAACAGTTGCCTGGCTTGTTTCAGAAATACTTTTTCTTATTATATATCAACCCCTATGACTGTGTTCACAGGCAATAAAACACTTGCTGTGTTGCTGTGTTGCACTTTCCTCCTTCTTACAACAGCATATCTGAATTTATTATTACATGGTGTTGATGAATGATGAATAGATAATGATGATGATCATGATGGTGATGATCATGGGAGACATGGACATTTAAGTGCTTTTTATGTGCCAGACAGTGTATTAATTATCTTATACTTATTATGCTTAATCTTTATAAAAATATTATTAAGAATTATTTTTCTCATTTCACAGAAGAAACAGAGATTTACAAAGGCTAAATAACTTCCAAAGGTTGTACAATTTGCTAAATTGAGAAAAAAAGATGTAATATAAAATTACTATCATAAATATTTATTTATTGACCAATATTTTTGACCAGCTGTTTGCTGGATACCAAGCTGGGTGCTGAGGGTGTAATGGAGAATAAGACAGACCTGGCACCATCCTCATAAGACTTACCATTTTTACATGGCTCTAGGAATAAATAAGAATTGGTAAGAGAGGGCCAGGCGTGGTGGCTCATGCCTGTAATCCCAGCATTTTGGGAGGCCGAGGCAGGTGGATTACTTGAGGTCAGGAGTTCGAGACCAGCCTGGCCAACATGGTGAAACCCTGTCTCTACTAAAATACAAAAAAAAATTCGCCAGCCATGGTGGTGAGCACCTGTAATTCCAGCTGCTCCGAAGGCTGAGGCACAAGAATTGCTTGAACCTGGGAGGCAGAGGTTGCAGAGATCACACCACTGCACTCCAGCCTGGGTGACAGAGTGAGACCCTATCTACAAGAAAAAAAAAATTGGGGCGGGCACAGTGGCTCACATCTGTAATCCCAGCACTTTGGGAGGCCGAGGCAGGTGGATCACGAGGTCAGGAGTTCAAGACCAGCCTGGCCAACATAGTGAAATCCCATCTCTACTAAAAATACAAAAATTACCTGGATGTGGTTGCAGGCACCGGTCATCCCAGCTACTTGGGAGGCTGAGGCAGGAGAATCGCTTGAACCCAGGAGGTGAAGGCTGCAATGAGATGAGATTGCACCACTGTGCTCCAGCCTGGGGTGACACAGCGAGACTCTGCCTCAAAAAAAAAAAAGTAGGAAAATATAAACATCTTGAAAGTGGCGTAAAATAGACAACTGTCAAAGAAATGTATACAGCCAATAAATGTGAAAATTTTTAAATAATCAAATAAATATATATTAAAATAACATGATTTTTCATGTCTACATAGCAAAGATTTAAAAGGTAATATGGGCCAGGCACGGTGGCTCATGCCTGTAATCCCAGCACTTTGGGAGGCTGAGGTGGGTGGATCACCAGAGGTCAGGAGTTCGAGACTAGCCTGGCCAACATGGCGAAACCTTGTCTCTACTAAAAAAACAAACGTTAAAAGGGCATGATGGTGCGTGCCTATAATCCCAGCTACTCGGGAGATTAAGGCATGAGAATCACTTGAACCCAGGAGGCAGAGGTTGCAGTGAGCCTAGATGACACCACTGCACTCCAGCCTGGGTGACAGAGTGAGACTTCATCTGAAAAAAAAAAAATATATGGAATGTGGTTTAAATAAATAACCATGCTCAAGAATTCCAAGGGATGTATGTTCAAAGTGAGTTACTGAAGCACTATTTGTTATAGCAGATGACTAGAAACAGGTGTCCATTGAGAGGGAATTGGCTTAATGAATTATGGTACATTCTACAGTGGAGTACTATGCAACTATAAAAAGGGAATGAGAAAATAGACTGGTGTAGAGGGATCTCCAGGTAATATTGTTGAGAAAAAAAAGCAGAGGATACATATAGACTAAAAAGGGGGAGGGAAAGATGAAGCGTACTTGCGTTACTTATGTTTCAAAAAGACAGGTTGAACAGATAAAACATTAATAAGAACATAGTTACCTATAGAAGGAGGTAAAGAACAGGTGAAGGCAGTAGGACTAGAAATGAGGAATGAACCTTAGTAGATTGATGGCATAACCAAACAAAATATCTTTCAAATGACTTTAATGACTTTCTGGGCCTCCTGATACAACATAAAGGCAAAAGAGCCACAAAGACATCTTAAATTGCATTCAATAAGCTTATTAATAAGATTTTATACATATTTTGAAATTATTATATATGTAGTAGAGGGTAAAGAAAATAAGAAATCATGTTATAATACTTAGGAGTAAGGATTTCAGCAATAAAAGAAAACAGACACATATAAAATCAAAGGACTTACATAGAACCTTGTAATCTTTAAAATTATAAATATCAACCTGGGGTGGTGACTCACACCTGTAATCTCAGCATTTTGGGAGGCTGAGGCAGGCAGATTGCTTGAGCCCAGGAATTCAAATCCAGCCTGAGCAACGTGGTGAAACTCTATCTCTACAATAAAATATATAAATATATATACACACACACACACACACACACACATACACACACACACATACACACACACACAGATTAGCTGTGTATGGTGGCACATGCCTGTAGTCCCAGCTACCTGAGAGGCTGAGGTGGATCACTTGAGCCTGGGAGGACGAGGCTGCAGTGAGCTATGATGATGCCACTGCACCCCAGCCTGGGCAACAGAGTGAGACCTTGTCTCAAAAAAAAAAAAAAAGTAGCAGTGTCATTCTGAAATCATGACTTATTTGTTTTTAAAATATATATATTTTTGAGCTCTACTGAAAAACCTAGAATCAGTGATAACCCAATGAGAATGGACAGATCTAGAACTCGGATTTTAGTCTCTGAATTCTGTTTTCTTTTAAAAGAAACTAGAGCTCTTTGGAAAAAATGATTTATTCCAGGTCTGGGCAAGAAAACGAACAAGAGGAGTCTTTAAGTAAAGAAGAATTATTGAAGAATACTAGGATCATGTTAAAAAGATAGGAGAGTAAGCTTATAGATGCTGGCCAAGTATGTTCAATTTGAGCCCCAGTGAGATCATCATACAATGATATGCATTTAGGAGTGGGGTACATCCTAAAGAAAGGGGAGAAATGATACTGTAAAGGGGAAGCTAACACTGGATGCCAGAGGGCTCATCTCTGCCACCTAGAGTAGTTGGTATGTTAGCAACAAGACTTTCTCACAGGTCTCCAACCAGATTGTGGTGGGCTCTGACATGGGACTGAGCGGAGTGCCAGTGTCTCCAGCTATGAGGAAAGAACTGGAGAACCAGAGCTGACACTGGGGAAGAAACATACAATCCTACTCCTGTCCCTTGCTCATCAGAAAACCTTTCTAGAAATCTCCATTCCCCTGTACAGAAATGCCCTTTCCCATCAGCAGGCACAATTCTCAAGACATTTCATTCCTCTGACTCATGAGATCAGGACTTGTGACCCCCTTTCCAACTTGGTGATAAAGCACCTCGGGAGGTGCTTGTCCCATTGACGTGATGTCACTGCTGCAGGATCCTCTCTCTCCTCCAGTGTTTGTCATCTCAAGAGTCCCCAGACAGGCCTAGCAAGCAGCAGCCCAGGTTGGGGGCCCTGATGCCTTGCCGTGAGTCAGCATCTTCTCTGCAGACTTGCCCTCCTCTTGGCTCTGTTGGCTCCTGAGGCAGGCACAGTTTGCCCTTGCCACTGTTTGTGGAACTTGAAAATAGGTAAGTGGGAGGTCAGGGCTTAACATGCTTGCCGCAGCCAAGAAAGGGCCCAGTGTTGGCTGCATGTCAGGCACTGGGCACACACAAGGAGTAGATACAAAGAGTAGACTTGGGGAGTTTATCATTACTTAAAATAGAATCCATAAAAGTGTGGTAACTGTCTATGAGTGGTGCAGATAATAGCTGATTTGGATATCAGAATGCTTAACACATAGTTTACACTGAACCCTTTACTAATTAATTAATCAATAAAGAATGACAAGCGTAATCAGTAATGTTGAAAATAAGTTTGTATCCAGGCTTTCCTCATCTTTCACTAGTCATTCATTGCTTCTTGGTGTTCTTTGCTTGGTTCCATTTCCCCTTTTCCCTTAAATATGGGTCTTCTCTTCAAGTCTGTCTCTGTATTTCATGATCTCCTTTCTCCTGTGGAGAGTCCAGGCACCGTGTTGGCTTCGCCTGTTGCATGTGTGCTAACGATAGGTGCCCTCCTCCACATTCCCCTCCATGTCATATCCGACTTCTGCACCACAGTTGAAGCCAGGGACCTCTGGAGCCTTCAACAACAGCCCCTGTTCTCTGGTTTTCTCCACCTGCTCTGAGTGGACTGCCTTGACACGAAGATAGGACAGCTTACCTGAGTGAGCCCTTCAGTTGTGTGCCCCTCTGTAGTGTTTAAATACTACTTTACCGATGTTAGTCTAATCTCCCCATTTAGGTGTTTACTCCCTGAGGCCTTGTTGGTTTGTGGCTCTGCCCATGGTAGAGGACAGCAAAGCGCACTCCTATGATGCAACGACCAAGAACCCTGGAAGCTCAAGGGGTCTTGGCCATGAAAAGCTTTGAAACTAGCATAAGAAGTGCGGAGAAAATTAATTGTAGGTATTTGCGTAGGGCAGTGATGTGATTAAAATGGTGCTTGAGAGACACTATCCTGAAAACTGTAGAGCAGAGGAGAGGAGACTGGCTAGCAGGCCACTCCAGGCCTCCCAGCAGGGATTGAAGGAGGACCTCAGGGGCTCAGCGGTGTGTCATCTGACCGTCCCACCTTCCCAGACTCATCCCACTCCTTTCTTCTTTTCTGCCCTCCCACCCAGGCAGTCAGCTGCACAGGCTTTCTTTGTATCTCTAATGCTGATTTGTATCTTTTGCACACTTTGACCCATTGTCTGGAATCTACCTGCTCACCTTTCTGCGTTAACTCCAGTTCACCTTCACTGCTCAAGTTCAATACTAGTTCCTTGAAGGATTATTCCCTGACACTCTAGTATAGGTTAGGTTCCCTTGGTGGGCACAAATAAATTACTTTTAAAATTAGTTGTCACTAGTGTGTGCTATATTGGAGGCTCCTTGAAGATAGATGTTTGTCTGTTGCAGTCACAGCTCTACCCCAAAGTGCCATGCACAGTGCCTGGCACAGAATATGGAACGGTACTTGCTGAGCACCTGAAAGGCTAAATGAACATGGAGCTTGATCATCTTTATGATCCAGCTAACAACGTGGGACTTCTGCTCGTAGCTTACTCTGGGCAGTGAACACATTGCGTGGATGAAATTTGAACCTGAGAGATTATTCTAGAAGGGAAATCCCGAACTTTCAGAGGAACTGGTTCTGCTTACTTCTTAACCTCCATATTCAAACAGCAGGATCCAATGTGGTGACTTGGTTGTTCATATTTCTCAGTTGAAAAATGTCATGTATAATCCAAAGTGTTATAAAATAATAATTACTTTAACAGTTGTGATAAGATGTATATAACATAAAATGTTCCATCATAACCACCTTTAAGTGTACAGTTCAGCAACATTAAGTACATCCACATTGTTGTGCAACCATCACTACTTTTCATCTCCAGAACATTTTTATCTTCCCAAACTGAAATTCCATTCCCATTAGACAATAACTCCCCATTTCTCTCTCCCCCAAGTCCCTGGCAACCACCATCCTGCTTTTTGTCTCTATGAGTTTGAATACTCTAAGTACCTCATATAAGTGGAACCATGTAGTATTTGCTTGTTTGTGATTGCCTTATTTCACTTAATATAACATCCTCAGGGTTCATTCATGTTGTAGCATGTATCAGAATTTCCCTCCTTTTTAAGGCTGAATGATATTCCATAGTATGTATAAACCACATTTTGTTTATTCAAATATTTGTTGAAGGACATTAGATTTGTTTCCACCCCTTGTCTTTTTTTTTTTTTTTTTTTTTTTTTTGAGACAGAGTCTCGCTCAGTCGTCAGGCTGGAGTGCAGTGACACGACCTCGGCTCACTACAACCTTTGCCTCCCTGGTTCAAGAGATTCTCCTGCCTCAGCCTTCCGTTTAGCTGGGATTACAGGCATATGCCACCAAGCCCTGATACATTTTGTATTCTTTAGTAGAGACGGGATTTCACCATGTTGGCCAGGATGGTCTCGATCTCCTGACTTCGTGATCTGCCCACCTTGGCCTCACAAAGTGCTGGGATTGCAGGTGTGAGCCACCGAGCCCAACCTCAGCCCTTGTCTGTTATAAATAATGCTGCGATGTACATGGGGGTACGAGTATCTTTTTGAGACCCTGCTTTCATTTCTTTTGCATGTATACCCAAAAGTGGAATTGCCAGATCCTATATTAATTCTATTAATTTTTTGAAGAACTTCCACACTGTTTTGTGTAAATACTTTTTAAAATAAAAATATAGCAACTTAACATGTGTTACCTCCTTTCAATATCACCTCGTAAGAGTATTCATTTATTCCAGCTGGGTGTGGTGGCTCACGCCTGTAATCCTAGCACTTTGGGAGGCCGAGGTGGGCAGATCACTTGAGGTCAGGAGTTTGAGACCAGCCTGGCCAACATGGTGAAACCCTGTCTCTACTAAAAGCACGAAAATTATCTGGGCATGGTGGCACGCACCTGTAATCCCAACTACTCAGGAGACTGAGGCAGGAGAATCGCTTGAACCCAGGAGGCAGAGGTTGCAGTGAGCTGAGATCTCGCCACACACTCCAGCCTGGGTGACAGGGCGAGACTCCGTCAAAGAGAGAGTGTTCATTTATTTCAACAATCTTGCCATTAATCCTAGTGGTCTCAGACTTTCCTTTTAGAAATGTTTTTGAAATTCTAACACTAGCATAGGATAGCAGTGGGAATAGTTTCTGTCTGCATTTATATCACACTTTACTGTTTTTGAAATGATTTGATGGAAAAATCAGTTCATGTTTCACAGTGTGCATTCACAAATGTAATTTCATCAAACGCTGCAACAATTCCATGAAACAGATTGCCCCTTCCTCGTCTCCTTATTGCTGGTCCTACTTCTATCTCCATCTGTCCATCTACATGGATGAGTTTGTAAAATGTAGATACCAACTTTTTGCTTCTATGTTTCGCTAGCCTTCTGTGCTTTTCATCATGAAGATCAAAGTCCTAAGCCTAATGTCAAGGTCTTTCATTTCTTACCACTTGCTTCCGACTTCAAATACCCCATGTCTGTGATTCCAAACTCTTTGCTCTTCCTGGAAGGCCCTTTGCTTTTCTCATACTGTTTCCTCTGCCTGGCTTTTCTCAGGATACTTTATAGTTTTCAGATGTGTGACTTCTCCGACATGGTTTTCTTGGTCTGCAATCCCCATTCCTCAGTCTGATTTAGGCATACCTGATTTACTTGAACAACAGCACTTGCTACTCTACTTTGGAATTCTACTCTCTATACATCTACTCTCATGCTTGACTTTGAACTTGGTGTGTATAGGGACTATGTTTCTTTTGTCTCTATGCTTGGTACACTTTAATACATTTTTGAGCCAAGCAGTGATTTTCAACTGTGGAGAGGTTTGATTTTGCACCCTCTTGCATCTGGGACTTGCATCTGGGACTATCTAGAGATATTTTTGGTTGTCACCACTGGAGGGATTGCTACTGCACCTAGTATATAGAAACTAAGGATGCTATTGAATGTCCTACAGTGCATATTACCTATGTAGCCCCTCACAGCAAAAAGCTTTCTGGCCCAAGATGTCAGTAGTGAATTGAGAAGTGATTGAGAAGCAAATTGAGAAGTGATTGAGAAGCCCTGGGCTAAAGAAGGAGGGTGACTGTTCTATAATATTAATGGACAAGGTCCATGATTTTAGTGACCTTTGCTGCAGCATGTTAATGCCCACTGGTAAATATTATATTTAAGTAGGCACACTGGTTCTAGATTGGAAACAACAACTTCCCCCAAGGGACATGAACAAATTTTGTTGGGAGCATTTTTGGGTTTATCTCAATGACTTTATCACAATGTAATTTAAATTAAATGTCCTAGTAGCATTAAAACAATGGGAGCCAGAAAAGCTAAACATCTTACACAATGAGAAGTTATTAGGTTCAAAATGCCAAAAGAGGCCAGGCACGATAACTCACGCCTATAATCCCAGCACTTTGGGAGGGTGAGGCAGGCGAATCACGGGGTCAGGAGTTTGAGACCAGCCTGGCCAACATGGTGCAACTCCATCTCTACTAAAGATAAAAATAATTAGCTGGGTGTAGTGGAGGGCACCTGTAATCCCAGCTACTCAGGAGGCTGAGGCAGGAGAATCGCTTGAACCCGGGAGGCAGAGATTGCAGTGAGCCTAGATGGTGCCACTGTACTCCAGCCCAGGCGACAGAGTAAGATTCTACCCCCCCCCAAAACAAAACAAAACAAAACAAAACAAAACAAAAAACCATGCCAAAAGAACTTCTATTTTCTTGAAAACCACTGAATGGGATTGAGCAGAAACCTACTGGACAATCCTTGGTAGGTATGGCCTTTGCAAGAATCAAACTAAATACTTTTGCAGTTGGGCAGAAGGAAAGAAGGATTCTGAGACATACCAACATCTAACTTCTTACTAGGATGCTGACTAGCAGACTGGGCAAGAGAAGGAGTGCAAAATCTGCAGGTGGGCATGGAGCTTCAACAGGGATCCCTTCTAGCCCAGCCTCTAAGGACTCTCCCACTTTGAGCTGTGGCTACTGCTCCTCTTGTTTGTTAAGCAGAATGTGTAAGGAAAAAATAATTAATGCAACGCATTATCATCTCACTGTTCCTTTAAAAATGATTATTACTAACTGATTTTAATACTTTATTTTTAAATTATTTTTTTTTATATTCTCTCTAGTCTTTTTAATGATTAATTTCCATAGGTTTTTGGAGAACAGGTGGTGTTTGGTTAAATAAGCAAATTCTTCAGTGGTGATTTGTGAGACTTTGTGCACCTGTCATCTAAGCAGTATACACCATACTCAATTTGTTGTCTTTTATCCCTCACCCTCTTCCTACCATTTCCCCCAAATCCCAAAAGTCTATTATATCATTCTTATGCCTTTACATCCTTATAGCTTAGCTCCCACTTATGAATGAGATCATATGATATTTGGTTTTCCATTCCTAAGTTACTTCACTTAGAATAATGGTCTCCAATTCCATCCAGGTTGCTGTGAATGCAATTATTTCATTCCTTTTTGTGGCTGAATAGTATTCCATGGTAAATATATACACCGCAATTTCTTTATCCACTCATTGATTGATGAGCATTTGGGCTGATTCCGTATTTTTGCAATTGCGAATTGTGCTGCTATAAACATGCATGTGCAAGTATCTTTTTTGTATAATGATTTCTTTTCCTCTGGTTAGATACCCAGTAGTGGGATTGCTGGATCAAATGGTAGTTCTACTTTTAGTTCTTTAAGGAATCTCCACACTGTTTTCCATAGTGGTTGTACAAGTTTACATTCCCACCAGCAGTGTAGAAGTGTTCCCTTTTCACTGCATCCCTGACAACACCTATTATTTTTTGGTTTTTTGATTATGGCCATTTTTGCAGGAGTAAGGTGGTATTGCACTGTGTTTTTGATTTGCATCTCCCTGATCATTAGCAATGTTGAGCATTTTTTCATATGTTTGTTGGCCATTTGTATATCTTCTTTTGAGAATTGTCTATTCATGTTCTTAGCCCATTTTTTGATGGTTTTTTTTTTCTTGTTAATTGTTTGAGTTCCCTATAGATTCTGGATGTTAGTCCTTTTTAGATGTATAGATTGTGAAGATTCTTTCCCATTCTGTAGGTTGTCTGTTTACTCTGCTGTTGTTTCTTTTTCTGTGCAAAAACTTTTTTAGTTTACTTAAGTCCTACTTATTTACAATTGCTTTTGTTACATTTGCTTTTGGGTTCTTGGTCATGAAGTCTTTGCATAAGCCAATGTCCAAAAGGGTTTCTCCAATGTATTCTTCAAGGATTTTTATGATTTCAGGTCTTCATTTTTTCACAGAACTAGAAAAGACAATCCTAAAATTCATATGGAACCACCAAAAAGCTCACATAGCCAAAGCAAGACTAAGCAAACAAATCTGGAGGCATCACATTACCTGATTTCAAACTATACTATAAGGCCATAGTCACCAAAACAGCATGCTACTGATAAAAAAATAGGCACATAAACCAGTGGAATAGAATAGAGAACCCAGAAATGAAGCCAAGTACTTACAGCCAACTGATCTTCAACAAAGCAAACAAAAACGTAAAGTAGGGAAAGGATGCCCTATTCAACAAGTGGTGCTGGGATAATTGGCAAGCCACATATAGAAGAATGAAACTGGATCCTCATTTCTCACCTTATACAAAAATCAACTCAAGATGGATCAAAGACTTAAATCTAAGACCTGGTTTTAATATTTTAACAAAATTGAATTTGAAGAATATTGCTTAAAATTAAATGTAATATACTTCATTAAATTTGAACATTAACTGATACAGGTTTGAAAGTTCATGACACTTGTCATTATCTGTATCATCTGGGTTTGAGGGCACTTAATAAACAGAGTCAAGGAACTTGGTGGTAATGAACTCAGACATTTTAGTAGTGAGTTGTTGACTTTGTCACGCCAAAACTATTACCAAAATTCCTTATGAAAAATAAGTGTTCAGTCTTGATTTAGATTATATATAAAATATGGTATTGATCATTTATGGTTATATTTTATAAACCTTCATAATATTTAATTTTCATTTTTAATTCTAAGTAGCACATTTCTATTAGGAGACATGTGATATGGATTTCCAGCACAACCTCAGTACAAATTTATGATTGATTTTGTCATTGAATTGAGGTTGACATAACGTTGTCTTGTATAAACTTATTGATTCATTCTATTTAGCTCAGTGTACATTAAAAATAGAAGTATTATGTTAACTCTTACCGTGGCCATTTAAAATGAAAACAACAACGTGAGTTCAAATTTCTTGACTAAAATAACATTCATTTACAAAGTTATGCATTCAATATTCTGTATCAGAAGAGAAGAGAGAAAGGGTTGGATAATCATAGGTGCAGCTTTTTAAATGATTTTCAAAGGGAGTAAGTCTACAATGATTCTCATTTTAATGACTCTGCTGATATGGTCAAATCTAACTTTCTAACCTTTGGCTGTTTTTTCCATCTTACCATTCCCTGTAGCACCATCCTAATGGTCCAGACACTCACCTGCCACCTCTCTATCATCAGTTTCTCTTATCAAAGCTGCACACTAAGAAAGAAGTCCAGGAGCTCAACAAAATCAGAGCAGATTTCATAAGAAACAGACAGCAGACCCAATAAAAGTCAAATAGCAGGCCTAAGAGAAAGTGTCCTATTCTACTTTTTTGTTCATCTTACTTTTCAGGATAGACGTTCACATAGAGCTAAATTTTGAGAAACTGTCAAATGTCTTGATTCCGTCTACCTCATCATTTTTAAACAGGTATTTGCAAGGGGGGCCTATATCTAAGGCGAGCTGCATGGATACCCCCTGTCCATAACCTGTTGGGGGCAGGTTCATGTAAGTCAGGATGCATTCTGTACACATCTACGTCCAGGGTTCTTGGCCTATATTCCTGGGATTTGAACTGCTGCTGGGCTTGTTCTAGTTTTCAACATATAATCACAAGTTCCAGATTTTCTGAGAGAATGATAAATTTGTTTAGTTTATTTTTTCATAAAGGAAATGCATGAAATATGTAAGAAATATGATTTTGAATCTGAAAACTTATAACTCCCTTCACATATATAAATGCAAAGAAATGATAGCACTTCTCTGTCGTGTAATTTTTTTGGTATACACACCTGTCCCCAACCCCTCAAGGAATTATAACTTACTTAAATAGGACCCAAGAGTCATACTTGAATGGCACAGACAAGGTACTAACATTTACCTGGGAAAGGAATGAATGAATGAATGAATGGGGATGAATGACCAGATGGACAAAGGTGCTCTCTCTTAATTTGACAAAATGGATGAACAGAAAAGAATCTCTGTTATCTCTGAAGCAGATAAGACAACTCACATTGCTCAGTCTAAATTCTATCTTTTTGGACGAACCTGTGGTTTTCAAATAGTCGTAGAACTTGTCGGGCTTCCAGCAGCTTGAGTAGGAGGTTCTGAAGCCCACGGATGGCATAAATAACCAGACTAAGCAGTTCCCCACAGCCGGAGGAAATGCTCTGGCATACAGCACAATCATCCCAGCACTCTCGGGTGGTCATATAAATGTCAAGCTTGAGTGTGAGTGTTATGTTTGGCAGATTAATGCCTCATTTATTAGGCCACATATCTGAGTAAAATCATTTTCCAAATTACTTGAAACTTAACCTTTAGGCAGGAAAACTCAATTTACTTTAACCACATTGATGGGATAGTTTTAAATGTCCCTGCCTTCTCTAACAGTGTATTGAATATCACAGACCATTTTCTTGGTAATCCTAGATATTATGCTATTGTAATGATAGCCTCAGACATAACTGAGGTGTGTTTGTGTCTCAGAAAATAATCGTAGAAGTGCCTTTGCTTTTTTATGGGTGCATTTTCTAGTTTTACTTCTCCCATGACTTCAGCCGTCATTTATTAGGTCTTGTTACATTACTGTGCCTACTTCTGTTCATTCCTCGTTTTCCCTTTTAGTTTCTGCTGTGGGCTGGGAAACTGAGTTTATTAGGCTTATTATGTGCCATGTAAATGAATTATGCCTAGACCAAGAGCACAGAACATCCAGTGAAGCTCTGAGCGACTCCCTTTCCGGTTAAATTCAAGAACTTTATTCATAGACTTGGTAACCCCATAGATAACACATCCTTTTCTGAGGCACTTAAGGGAGACAAAAGAGTCAAACATGTGGAGTTCAGAAGATCACCTTTAGTATGAATGAACTGACATTTGGGAGTGTGACTGATATTAATATCTGCAGGCAAGTGGACTTCCTCACTGTCCCCAGAGTGATAGAGATTTACCCATTTGGTCAGGGGCACCATGCACAGCCTTGGGCCTCTTTACTTGGGGCCTGACACTGGAGGCTTTGCAGTAGAGGATCCACCCAGACACACCTTCTTGGCCCAACCAGCTCCCGAGAGAGAAGGGGAGGGCGTGAGAAAGACATGCCCAGTTCCGGCTCCCCAAATCACTCATCAGAAGTCACTAAGGGAGGAGCAAGTCATGGGGGTGGAGAGGCTGGCTATGTAGAGAGAATCATCCCGTCTTTTGAAGCCAAGAAGTGGGGAGGAATTGTCTCCCTCTAACAGTGGTGTGTTCTGACTGCCCAGGAAGGCCACGATTTTATTACTTTCTCCTGAGTCTCTGGTTCTCAGTCAGGTCATTGAAGTTGCTAGGTAGGTAACTTCCAGAAAGGAGGAGTTCTGTGAGCTCATCAGCGCTGCAGCATGACCCACTTTACACCCAGCATCTTCATGTGCAGAATGAATCTATTCATTTCCAGAAGACTTCTTCAAAATTAGCTTGTGAAAACCGAACGATGAAGTACTCTTATGAAGTACACATCAGTAAAGGGTGAGCCCCCAAGAGTGTCCTTCTTTATGTCTGCAAACAGAAACCCTCAGCAGCGGTTGATTCTTACTGGGCATGGGCATTGCTTATAGCTAATCCTCACTCAGGCAGATTTTTTATCTCTCCAGGTCATTCAAGAGATGGGAGGCAATAACCCATTGGCCTGTAGTTAAAAACCAGAGTGATGTAACACAGTGCAACTGCTGTGGAAAATGATGAGGCAGTTCCTCCAAAAATTAAACATAAGCCGGGCACGGTGACGCAAGCCTGTAACCCCAGCACTTTAGGAGGCCAAGGCGAGCGGATC
Source organism: Theropithecus gelada (assembly GCF_003255815.1). Taxonomy (NCBI): domain Eukaryota; kingdom Metazoa; phylum Chordata; class Mammalia; order Primates; family Cercopithecidae; genus Theropithecus; species Theropithecus gelada. The sequence goes on along the minus strand of NC_037668.1, from coordinate 207,102,945 downwards.
ACCTGAGGTCAGGAGTTCGCTACCAGCCTGGCCAACATGGTGAAACCCCATCTCTACTAAAAATACAAAAATTAGCTGGGCTTGGTGGTGCACTCCTGTAGTCCCAGCTACTCATGAGGCTGAGGCAGGAGAATCGCTTCAACTCGGGATGCAGGGGTTGCAGTGAGCCAAGATTGTGCCACTGCACTCCAGCTTGAGCAACAGAGCAGTACTGTCTTGGAAAAAAAAAAATTAAACATAGAATTATCTTGTGATCCAGATATTCCTCTTTTGGGGTATATACTCAAAAGAACTGAAAGCAGGGCTTCAGATATGTGTACACCCATGTTGAGAACAGTGTTATTCACAGTAGCCAAAAGGTAGATGCAACTCAAATGTCCACCAATGGATGAAAGAATAAACAAAATGTGGTCTAGCTGTACAATGGAATATTACTCAGCCTTAAAAAAGAAGGAAATTGTGACACAGGCTACAACGTGGATGAGCCTTGAACACATTATGCCAAGTGAAGTAAACCAGTCACAAAAGGTCATGTACTATATGATTCTAATTATATGATGTATCTAGAGTGGTCAGCATCATAGAGACAGAAAGTAGAACAGTGGTTTCCAGGGGATCGGGATTGGGGAGAGTGGGGAGTTGGTGTTTAATGGGTACAGTTTCAGTTTGGGAAGATGAAAATTCTGGAGATGGATGGTGGTGACAGTAGCACATAGGCAAGTGTAATTATCACTCCTGAGCTCTACATTTTAAAATGGTTATGATGGTAAATTTTATGTTATATATATTTTACCACAGTAAAGCAAAAGTTGTGTGTGTGTGTGTTTTTTTTTTTTTTTTTTCTGTTTTTGTTTTGTTTTTTGAGGCGGGGTTTCACTCTTGTCCCCCAGGCTACAGTGCAATGGTGCAATCTTGGCTCACTGCAACCTCTGCTTCCCACGTTCAAGTGATTCTCCTGCCTCAGCCTCCTGAGTAACTGGGATTTCAAGCAAGCACCACCACGCCTGGCTAATTTTTGTATTTTTAGTAGACTGGGTTTCACCATGTTGGCCAGGCTGGTAGCGAACTCAGGTGATCCGCCCGCCTTGGCCTCCCAAAGTGCTGGGATTACAGGCGTGAGTTACCATGCCTGGCCACAAAAGTTTTTAAAAAAGAGAGAAAAACCAAAAACAAAAAAACAGAGCAGTGACTGTGAGGAAACCAGAGCTATGAACCTGAAGGAACAGACAGAGGTGGGTCCAATGGGAAGAACTGTAACTGCTTAGTTGGTAACAGCATGTTGTTTTACATGAAATTTTGTCATAAAACCTTGGTCAAATGAGTCATTATAATACTAATTATACTAATAGTGGGTCAGGAAACAACATAAAACTTTTCTTTGGCCAAGGATATGATGTTGAAAAATGTTGCCTCACACTGTTAACTAGAATGTGTTAAAATGAAAAGTTCATAGAAATAAGAACCTTTAATTTCCCTTAGAACAAGAAAACTGCTGTTCAGAAACATGAGTATACCTTACATCAAGGTGAAGATTTAGGAACAATTCATAACTGCTCATATATGGTGAATCCCTTCCTAAACCCTCTTTCTCTGCCTGCATTCACACCTCTAAGGAGAGCAAATACTAGAAGCTGGAGGTCTTCTGTTGCCTGAGTATAATGATGTCTGCAGTCAAATGGCCGTGCAGGTGATTTTCAGGGATGTCCCTGGGCATGTGGTATTGGAGGAGCCTGGGAAGAGCATAATTGCATGGCGTAAAAAAGGAGTGTTTGGAAAGATGCTAGATTCAATTTGGAGGGTCTACTGAAGGGAAAGGTATTAATTAATTAATTATTAATAAGACAGGGTCTCTCTATGTTGTCTAGGCTGGTCTTGAACTCCTGGGCTCAAGAGATCCTCCTGCCTCAGCCTTTTGAGAAGTTGGGATTACAGGCACATGCCGCTGCACCTGGCTAGGGAGAGGTTTTCAAAGGAATTATTAGATCAGGGAGTTTGGGTAGAAACAACGTACCATGCATAGCATGCTGTAAAACATTTCTTACAGAAAATTTTCAGTAAAATCTCTGTCTCCCACTATGGTCTGGTCAGGTCCATGGGCTGCAGATATGACAGAGTGCCAAGTGGTCCTTTATAGAGGATGAGGCAAGGGCCGGTTCTCACCTGGGTTGCCAACTAGGTGCTAGTGCTCATGGTAACTTCAAATTCTAACTTCTTGCCCTCACTTAATTTCAGTATTAACCAAGCTTACACTGTAGCCTAAATTTATGAGGATAAACTGAAAAGTAATATCTCTCTGAATATTGGGGCATGCCAGTTTTTTTTCTAAGTGAATTTTCCCAAGAGTCCTATACAATTTTTTGTCTCTCACTCTTCTTCTCTTCCATTCTTTTCTCAATAACTTAGGGTTTTCTCAGTTTATCTCTAACCTAATTTGAATGGAAGATTCCTCATGAAAATGGACCCCCCCTGTTGTTAATTAAGTAATGCTAGCTTCCACAGCAGCCACAACTCCAAATCTCAGTGGTTTAATGGCTCAAAAGTTTACTTCTTATTCCTGTTATAGGCTTATCTTGGGTTTATAGGGGCCTTGCTCTGCAGAGTTACTCAGGTGCCCAGTCTGAAAGAAACTGCATCATCTTATAGACATATCATCTGGAAAACATGTCTCCTGAGGTCACGAAGTAAAGAGGAAAAGAGTGGGATGCAGGAGGCACCTAGCTCATAATTGTCTAAGCCAGCACTTGTGCTCATTGTCCATTGGCCAAAATTAGTCATATGGCCTCAGCCTAGCTGCGAGAGAAGCTAGGAAATGAAGAGGAGAGGATGGAGTATTTAGTGAGCACTAACTCTCTTTGCTACCCTTGCTGACTAGAGTACTATGAAGCCCTAGTTACATGAAAATTCAACAAACTCTTGAATAGAATTCATTTTTTTTAAGAGAGGGTCTCACTTTGTAGCACAGGCAGGAGTACAGTGGTGTGATTATAGCTCACTGTAACCTTGAACTCCTAGGTTCAAGAGATCCTCCCACCTCAGCCTCCCCAGTAGCAAGGACTATAGGTGCACACCACCACACCTGGCTAATTTTTAAAATTTTGTAGAGATGGGGAAGGGCAGGTCTCACTATGTTGCCCAGGCTGCTCTTGAACTCTTGGGCTCAAGCAATCCTTCTGCCTTGGCCTCCCAAAATGCTGAGATTACAGGCATGAGCCACTATGCCTGGCTGAATATCATTTTTATATAACAATAGTCTGTTCTCATGGACATCTGCAGGCTTTCTTTTTCCTTCTTTTATCACTTTTGTTCAAACTAAGTCTCTAAATTTAGCTTAAATTTTTAAAACCCATAATAGTTAAGAAAAAGCGATAGGGGATGTTAGTAGTATTTAGTGTGCAATTAGTAGTATTAGTAGTATTTAGTATGTAAATATAAACAAGATTACTAAATACTACTAAATACTATTAGTAGTATTGTAGTATTTGAGCAGTATTTAAATTAGTAGTATTTTAATTTATTAGTAGTATTTAGTATGTAAATATAAGGTTTATATTTACAGATACACCTTTTGTAAATATAAACCTTATCTGCTGCCAGGTAGTGGACAGCAGATATTATCTATCTCATAGTGTCTTATATAGTTATTCTGTCACTTATTTATTGCTTTATATTTATCTGTGGACTTTTCCCCCCATGATGTAATAAGAGTGAGTAAGTGATGGTGAAAATCTCTGACTTTATCTTTTACTTGTTGATCATCTTCCTCTTTCTTTTTTGTGCTCTTTGTTTGGCTATTGCATTTTAGGGACAGTGCAACCTAGAAGATAGACTCTTGCATGGGACCACGGCAAACTGTACAGGGTCTGCTTAGGCGCAGATATGGACTGGGCCCTACTGTCTGCAAGCCTAGCCATGTTTAGGTTGCAGCACCGGCTACACAGATCACTGGATTTCCGATATTCTTTAGGACAGTCCATTGATAAAATGGTCTCGTGAGTCATTAAGGCTGTCCTGGATATCACCTTGGGACACTTGGGGATCTCTTTCCATCCCAAAGAATTGGAATGTAGTTTAGGAAGGCCTAGAGAACGTGTGATAGTCCATGGTCCTGAAGAGAATTAGGAAGGTATATGGGAGATGCTACAGAGTAGGACAACTCCATGGGTCCCAGTGATTCTTTTTGTTTTGTTTCTTGAGGGGATTGCATAGAATTGAGCTGAACCTCACTATAGTCGCCATGTTCAGATCGTTTGTCTCTGCTGGAAATATTCCTCTTCCTTTTGGAAGCAGTACCCTTTTGTGGTCCCCTGTGTGCATTACAACCCTAGGGAAATCCATGGCCTGCGGGTGTTATCACAATGGGAGGTTAAGGAGGGGAATGGCGGAGTGGTTACCCTAACCTTTCTCTCTTCTTTTTCCTTCTGTTCTCCACAAGGCTTTTTGTGTTTTGTTGATGAAAACAAATGTATCTCTGGCCTTTAAGATGAGCTGCATAGGAAGATGCATTGGATAAGAGCTTATGCCTTAGATAAGAGCTTATCAAACATGGAGGCTGGGTACGGTGGCTCACACCTGTAATCTCAGCACTTTGGGAGGTCGAGGTGTGCGGATCACCTGAGGTCAGGAGTTTGAGACCAGCCTGGCCAACATGATGAAATCCCGTCTCTATTAAAAATACAAAAATTAGCCAGGCTTGGTGACGAATGCCTGTAATCCCAGCTACTCAGGAGGCTGAGGCAGGATAATTGTCTGAGCCTGGGAGGCGGAGGTTGCAGTGAGCCGAGATCACGCCATTGCTCTCAAACGTAGGTGATAGAGTGAGACTCCGTCAAAAAAAAAAAAAAAAAAAAAAAGGAGAGGTTTCCTTGAATATGTCTTTGTTCTGTGGGGTTCCTGCCTGCAAATCAAATGTTGATTATCAGTGCAACTACTACAGAACCTGAGAAACAAAAAAGACTTCAAAAAATAAAAAGCTGGTCTTTTTCTCCTCAAGTATTTTAACCAGGAAAACTTACAAAATTAGTCAAATCTGAAGTCTTGCCTAATTTATATTCAGTATATAGTCTAAAAATGCTTCCAGATTTAAAACAGAAAGAAAATCTTAAAAGCAAATGATTTTTCTCTCTCTTTTCCCTTCTTCAGGCTTTTCCTCCAAATGCGATCATTGTATTTTTCTACTGCAGTGCAGTGACTATATTCTTCACAATAATCAAACTAGTCAGTTATCGCCTACACCTCATGTTTGACAAAGGAGAAGTAATTCAGCAAAAGCCCTCCAGAAAGGAAGAAAAGCCAAATAAAGACAAGGAGGCCAAAGGTGAACACATAACTAATCCCAAAAATCCAAGGTAATATTTCCAATTAATGTGACACTTCAAAATTTAAATGTTTTGCTCTTAAGTTTTTTATCAGTTGTTTTTGAAATCACTAGTACAGGCGGATAGAAATATGTGCATTTTTTAAATATTTCAGCATATACTTAAGCATAACATTGATATTCGTAATCGGGATGGTTTAACTGGCTATCAATATGACCTTCTCACATGATCTAGAATTCATTTGTCTTAGGCTTAGCACTGCAAAAAATTTCACTTCACTGTTTTTATGTTGTTATTTAAATGCTTAGAACATGCCACAGTATTTTAAAGAATAGCATTTGTGTTTGTTGATATAAAAGTGATACATTACATAGAACTGAAATATTAAGAGTAATTTTTGAGTTAGCATTCTTTTCACTATTCTTGTATTATTTCTTACAGCTCCTTAAGATAGCGTGTCCTCTAATTTAAAAGTAATGTTTATTATAAGGTTTATCTGCTGCACATGGTGGCTCATGCCTGTAAACTTGCATTTTGGGAGGCTGATGTGGGAGGATCACTTGAGTCCAGGAGGTTGAGGCTGCAGTGAGCCATGATCGTGCCACTGCGTTTCAGCCTACCCGGAGAGAGCAAAACCCTGTCTCTTAAAAACAACAAACAAAGATTTATATATAAGGAATATAACAAAATGGACTGTAGGAAAAATAAGTTTTTAGACTAGTACTAAAAGAGTCATGCTTCTGTTTGATAATATCACTCACTGCTCTTGTGTTTCTCATGTTGGGTTAGCAATAATAGGCAGATTCACAATGGCAAAAAGGAAGAGGCCAGTCGAAACCTCTCCACGCCTCCCCTCCGCTGCAGCTCCAGAGGGCAAAGCATAACCTCTCATCACTCTTCTGGGCCATTGGTTAGTGGTCTTGTTTCCTGTTTCACCTTCTTCATGTGGTTTCGGTGTTGATCTCACCTAGAATGGGAGTGTTCAGCAGCAGTGATTGTAGCTTGCATGCTGTAATCACTGGCCCGTGTACAGTGAATATCACATCCCAGGGTCTGGAAATGGCCTGAAGGGTGCCCTTGGGACCATACGATAAATGCCCAGTCATGTGTTCAAAGCACACTCTCTGGCCTCCTCTGCCATCCACCCCCACTGCTGGGTCAGCCACACTGGGCAGAGAACCAATTTGCAGGCCTTTGCTTCTTTCTGTTGTCATTCATTTAAGTCATCATATCTGCAATGCCTTCCACCTGAAATGGGTATCGCCTCTGCTTTCCATTTTAAATCACACTTGTCTTTCTGGGAAGTCAATAAATTACCTTTTTTCTAGATTTACTTTATTGAGCTCCATTTGCTATAGTGTCAGTAGTGGCTTATTCCTTCTCTGTTTACTTTCTTAGTAGCAAATCTCCCTTTGTCACAGTACAGTTGTCTTGGTTGAATGTCCACACTTACGTACGTTTGTATCCATTCTGGTCCCCATTTTATAGAAGCTTAAGGAGAGTGAACACTGTATTGTCTCTTCCCTACATGCCATTTAGAAAACCAGGGACTGCTGGTCAGTTATTGCCGACTGGAAATGGACGATCAGCTGAGTCATCCATTGATTTTTGTTTCTTTCATTTGTTAGGAGTTGTCAGCACAGGAAACCGTAGAAGATCTCAAAGGTAAAATGTCATCATTCATATTTTATCCCTGCATTATCCTCAGTGAAGTGAAAAATATTTTTATAAAACAGAATGCCAGTGGATTAACTGAAAATAAGAACTATACCTAAGACTGCATAGTTATATTTTGACTTTGTTTCTTTAACTCTTAATTTTAATTTTTTCTCATCAGTATTTGTATATCAAGTCTTAATTCAAATTGTGATATTTTGTTGATCATAATTCATTGTCATTTCTCCAATCTATGCCTCATTTCATTTGACTTATAAAGAGCAGACATGTAAGTTTTTTTATGGATGATAAATTATCATCCATATAAAAATTTGTATTATAGTACATACATCAAAAAATGACAGGATAAATTGTATAGCATTCTGCATATCTACCTTTCTTTCAAGTTACAAATTTTGTTCTGGGGGATCTTTCCTTTAACTTAAACAATTTTTGTTTTACACTTTTACTAAGATTATTATTATTTTTTTAATCTTTTGACTACCTGCAGAAGGCTTAGAAAACATCTTTTGGAGGCCTGAATTAATTCCTTTGTTTCTCTGCAATTCTATTTTCTTTTCTACTACTACAAAGACAAATTTTATGCACTATTTCAGTTTTGAAAATGGTGTAAAATTTAATTTGTTCTAGAAAACAGCTGAAATTAGCACCATAGCCCTGAACCCCTAAAATGAAGTTTCTTTTTTCATCATTCAGCTGTATCCCATTATAACAATATGTAAAGGATTGTCCAGATTTTTTTTGTGTTATTACTACTAAAATAAATTCACATTAGTTAGATTTCTAATATTTTGGTTGCACATACAGCTTCATAACAGTTACTTTATGTCTGTTTTATACACATATATACAAGCACATACTTTTTCCTTCATATTAAACATATTCTTCTAGATTAGGTGTGCTATAGCTCATCATCTTATGTACTTTGAATATCTGGTCTGGCCTTTTAATTTCACCATTCCTATTAAAACAATAATTTCCCATTTTTTACTTGTACTAGGAATTGCAGTAGAAGTTTTATGTACATTATTTCATTTGAGTCATAGTATGTAAAATGTACAGGTAGCATTTAAACCCATACCTGGCGAGTAAATCCAGTGTTTCTTAGCAACACTATAGTAAAGCAAAGAATTTTGCTTTTTCCTTAGTCAAATCTTATAAAAGACACCATCTTAGTTGGTGGTGTTCTACAGTATTTTAAGGGATTTGGTTCCAGGACCCCCGTGGATACCAAAATCTGTGGATGTTGCTCACGTCTCTTATATAAAATAGCATAGTATTTGCATGTAACCTACACACATCCTCTTCTATACTTTAAATCATCTCTAAATTACTTACAATACCTAATACAATGTAAACGCTATATATATAGTTGTTATACTGTATTGCTTTTCATTTGTTTTATTTTTATTGTTGTATTTCAAGAATAATTTCACAGTGGGAATGTTATTTTAAAAAATAAGTATCCATGCAGCCATAAAAAAGAATGAGTTCATGTTCTTTGCAGGGCATGGATGAAGTTGGAAACCATCATCCTCAGCACACTAACACAGGAACAGAAAACCAAACACTGCATATTCTCACTCATAAATGGGAGTTGAACAATGAGAACGCATGGACACAGGGAGGGGAACATCACACACCAGGGCCTGTCGGAGGTTGGGGGCCAAGGGGAGGGAGAGCATTAGGAGAAATACCTAATGCATGCAGGGCTGAAAACCTAGATGATGGGTTGATAGGTGCAGCAAACAACCATGGCACATCTATACCTGTTCTGCACATGTATCCCAGAACTTAAAGTTAAAGAAAAAAGTATCCAATTCCATTAGTTGCTGGTGCTGTTTTAGTTTTGTTATTATTCATTAGGTCTGGCTCTTGGGCATCACTCATTCATTTCCAATGCTAATAAAGTTGCCATGTGTCGTTCATTTCAGGTGTCATTCTATCAGAAGACCATCCCATAGCACCAGTGTCATCTACCTCACCTGGTATCAAAATGGAAAGTTTACCTGCTTGTCAAGCACACATGCTGGAAACCATGCCCAAGTCAGCAATACCCGTAAAACCAATTGCCACAGAAACTCTCATCAATGGTAAAGGAAAGGAAAGAGGAGGCAAGGGGCAGCCTCCTTTGCGCCACAGATCCGAGGGTGGCTTAGTGGATAAGGGACCCTTGAAGAAGTTGCCCCACCTGTCTTTGTCTCAGTATGACTTACTAGAAACAGACATTTCTTTCCAGCCATGGGGGAGTGAGAATTCAGTCCTGATTCCAGAACCTGTCAGTTGTCCTCAGGGTTCCGTAAGGGAACGGGTACAAAGCAAGTCACCCCAAGACAGCCTGAGCAGCAGCTGCCCTCAATGTGACACCATCGTGGCCAAGCCTGTGGAGGAGCCAGCAGACACATCCTGTCAGGTGGATACCTCCTGCCAGGTGGACCTGCCCTTGAACCAGGAAGTGGACTCCTCAGATAGTGAGGTGGCTGTTACTCTCATCGATACTTCTCAACCCGGGGACCCACTGAGTCTACATGAACCCATAAAAATTGTTATCACGATGAGCAGTACCCCAAACTCCATGACAGATTTGGAAAGCTCCCTCCACCTGAAGGTGGTTGGCATAGAGAAGACTGGTGTAAAGTCTGACGCTGAGCCAACTAACCCAGGGGTGGCCAGTTCTCCCAATGCCGAGCAGATCTCAATTCCCGTGATCACCCTGGACCTGCCTGAGGGTGGGGGAGGAGGTGTTCCCTGTCCTGAAGGCAATGGAAGTGAAAGGACTCCAGAGAGACTGAAGGCAAGGGTATCCACCAATCAGTGTTCTGGCTATGGATCTGGGGAGGGGGGAAGTGCCACCAAGGATCACAGCTCTTCCTCACGGGAACCCTGGGAATCAGCGTCCCGGCTTACACCTGATACAGCCTCTGAGTCTAAGGTGGGGAAGGAAGGCCTGACTAACCTTGACCCATTGTCTTGTAAGTCCAGCCATGAAAAGAGGCATGCCCGGGTGCTCAGTGTGGACAGTGGGACAGATGTCTTCTTGAGTAAAAGTTCTGCAGAAATTGTTAATGATACAGAGAAAACAATGCCAACTTCCAAATCTGACCTAGAGGCTAAGGAAGGACAAATACCAAATGAGTCCAACTTCCTGGAATTTGTCTCCCTGTTAGAATCCATTAATACTTCCAAGATGGCCGCATCCAATCAATTGAATGGCTCAGCAGAGCAGAATGAAGAAAGTGGGCTTCTCCAAGGTGCGATTCCACATCAGTTCCGTTCTGATGATGACATAGAAGGCAATATGCCTCTTTGCCATTTGCCTTCTGTGATTTGATTTTGCAAATAGTGGGACAACTCTTGGGCAATCGTTTGTTGCTTGGCTTTGTCATCAATATTTGCTGAATTACCGAGACTAAGCTCTGTGATGAACATGTGTACATATATTGTCCTACTCTACCAGGACACTTAAGGCATTATCATGATTTTTTTGCTTCCCTATTCTAGAAGGCAAGACTATTTACTCCCAGGGAAATAAGCAATTATATTTTACTACTGTGGCAAGTACTCGCAATAGATGTTTCTTCCTTTATGAAATAGATGCCTTCTGGGAAAGTTGATTCTAAGACAAATTTCTATGGAGTGAATCTACTTTTCCTGCTGAGTTCTATTATAAAATACAGAATTCACTAATTATCCCATGTTGTACCCATAATAATAACAAACTCTTCTGCAGCTCTTAATTTATGCCAGGCAGTGTTCTAAGCACTTTGCATATGTTAACGAAGGTGACTGTACCCTGTGGTTTGCCTGGAAGGGTCCTCATTTACACACGTTTTGCCAACATAATTATTAAGAGCACTGACTTTCTCTCTCAAAAGAGTCCCCAGTTTAGATGATAAATTATACAATTGCTGTCGTATTAACTCACTTACTCTTTATATAACTTTATGTTATGGATATACCATTATCCTTCCTGTTCTTCGAATGAGGCTCAGAAATTTTCACTTGCCTTCCCAAGTGTCTAGTAAGTTCAGGAGGTGCTAGAACTGAGATTTGATTCCAGGCAGTCTCTTTTTTGTTTTTTTGTTTTTTTGGTTTTTTTTTTTGAGATGGAGTCTCACTTTGTCACCCAGGCTGGAGTGCAGTGGCACCATCTCGGCTCACTGCAAGCTCCACCTCCTGGGTTCACGCCATTCTCCTGCCTCAGCCTCCGTGTAGCTGGGACTGCAGGCACGCACCACCACGCCCGGCTAATTTTTTGTATTTTTAGTAGAGATGGGGTTTCACCGTATTAGCCAGGATGGTCTCGATCTCCTGACCTCGTGATCCGCCCGCCTCGGCCTCCCAAAGTGCTGGGATTACAGGCGTGAGCCACCGCGCCCAGCGATTCCAGGCAGTCTTGTTCCAGAGTCCTTGCAGAAAAATTAAGTGATATTTCCTATATGAAGATAAGGTACGTTTATTTTCAGGTAACTTAATGTCTCTGGGCCTCAGTTTCCTCATGGCTAAAATGATGTTACTGGACTAGAGCTTTTATAAGGTCTTTCAGCTTTAAATTCTGTTGATGCTGTGATTTCTGAGCATATCATTTCTACATAGATCTGTGTTGAGATAGCATCTGTATGGTAGGAATGCTTACTGAAAGTTGTGTTTGCATACGGTAGCTCATTTTCTGTGCTGTAGGTGGTAACGTTTCTTAGCGCTGGGATTTTTCCTCTGCTCTGTGGACAGCCAGGGGCTCCTCTGGCTCCATACTTTTGGCTCTGAGAAATTTTCTCTGATTACTTAAACTTTTTAACAGACAGGGCGGTATATAAAGCAGGAGTAACTTGAGACAAAAATGTTTCTAATAAAAGATGTGGGTGTTTATCATCTATCCAATATAGAGATTCATACCTCTAGGCTAGCACTGTCCAATGAAATTTTCTGCAGTGATAGAAATATTCTGTATCTGCAGTCCAATATGGTAGCCAGTGGCCACATGTAGCTGTTTAATACTTTAAAAGGGAGCTGTGCAGGTGAGAAGTGGCATTTTAAATTTTATTACATTTTAATTCATTTAAGTAGCCATGTGGCTATTGGATGCTGTATTAGACAGTGCTAACCCAGAGCACATGAAGGCCTTCCCAGAAGCAATGTGTCCAGTGGATAGAGCACTGACTGTGGAACCAGATAGCACAAGGCCAGATTTTGGTTCAGTAATACCGGCTGGTTGAGCTTGGACAATTGATCAAATCCATCTGTGTTGGAGTTTCTTCTACAAAGCAGCAATCATAATATGTTACAGATTTATTGTGAGGATTCAATTAGGAAAATATGTGGAAAGTTTTGCTATTTGATCAATTTTAGTCTCTCATTTTTGTTTTCCCCTCAGGCCATATGTAAAGTTTATTTGGTTTGCCTGCTTGAGTTTTTGTTCTTCTTCATTTTTTCAGCCAGCCACATTCAATCAGAAGGGTTAAATTGGACATCGAGGTTGTGTGCAGGGAGATATGAGGTATTCTATGGGAAGAGATAGGCTTAGGTACCAAGAACTTGAAGGTACAGCAGGAAGGGAGGAGTTGGAATGAATTACATGCTTCTTTTAGGAAAGGACAGAGGATTTTAATTGAAGGAAGAAAGGACAGACTACAATGAATCTTTTAGCTCTTAGAAGGCCATCAACATCAAAGGTGGCAATTTAGATAGTTTTTCAGTGGTGTCATGTGTCTTTGAGATTGGTAATATCCTCTTATTCTTCTTTCACTGAAGTATTTGTTATTGTAATCTGAAAACCCAGTTTTTGAGTTTGTTTATGAAACAACGTGACGGTGTTTAATGATATTAGCAGCTTAGGAAATGTTCTCAAATCGTTTTCCTGCTCATCAGTAGGACAGTGCTTGAACTTGGACCTCACTAGAAAAAGATACAGGATTTTCTAGTTCTCTCTAGTGTACTCTTATTTCTAGCCCAGGTTCTCTTCAGAGGATTATTCTCAGGTCTCAGCAATATCCTAGAATTCAAGGCTATGGAAAACCACACGCTTTTGAAAAACCTTTAAAGCATGTTTGTTTGCTTTTTTGTTTGACACAACTTTATTTTACTTTGTGGAAATAAATGAGGACTGCCCATATGAGAACAAGCAAAGTCTATTTATTCAGAGCTTACTTATGGTGAGGGAGTCAGCCGTCATCACTTGGGTTCACCTGAGACTTAAAGGCAACTAGAATGACAAAGCTTTATAGTGGAAAAAAGGGAAGGCTTCAGATGTGCCCTGACTGGAGGTTCTGGGCATTATGAAGCTGGAGGTGGCTAGACTAGGAGTGAGGCATCCTATGTGCTTCATTATGGGACTATATTTGGTTTTCTTTGGGTGGTCCTAAGTTGGAAGCAGGGACACACATTAGGGAAGCTGTCAGCTGTGAATCAAGTCCTAGCCATTTCGGGCTAATTATTATGGGGGTTATTGTTTGGCTTCCTGGACTGTTTGCCAGAAACGGTGGTCTGACTTCCTGCGAGCCTGACCTGTGCATAGGATGTTGTCTTCCTGGGCTGCTTACCCTGGATAATGGGTTGATTTTCTCAGCTGGTTGCTGCAGATTATTGGTCAGAGTTCTACGTTATGAATAATTTCTGGCCATTGTCCATTCGTATATTCAGTCTCCTAACTTCTAAGAATTTCTAAGAAAAGAATCATGAATGTATATAGAAATGATCATTGAAAAATTGTCTATACTATGGAAAATGGAAACAATGTAAATTTATAGTTAGGGTCTATTTAAATTATACCATTATCAGTATAATATATAACTACTACTTTTAGATGATGTAGATGAATATCCAATAACATTAAATATTTATAGTAGTTTAAGATAAATACGATAAGTATAAAACCATACCTGTATTATGACTTCATTTTTGTAAAAAAAAAAAAAAAGTGCATATATCTAGGAAAAAGAGATTGGTATGATATATATCAAATTAGCTCCAGTGGTAATATGATGGCAGGATTAGGAGTGATTCAAAGTTTTTTCTTTTATGTAGTTTTAAATTACATACAATGAATGCGTAGTATTTTTATAAACAGAAACATTTATATAAATGTATTTTTTTAAGGAAAAAAGGAAAAAAATCACCCATATGTTGATTTACGTAATGTACCCATTTAAGAGAAAAGGTGTCTAAGATATGATGAAGAGATGTGAACAAACGAATTCAAAGACTCTTAGTGTGAAACAGGAGAGCTGTGTCAATGTGCCTTTCTGTGATTTTTTATGAGGCATGATTACTGGCTAAAGCTATTTGTTATGATAGCACTTTCTTATAAATGTGTTTCTTGAAAACTGTGAAAACTTCTATCTTGACAGGCTGTCAAATGAAATGCAAACATTTTCATACCAAGGAAATTCTTATGGTAGTTTCACAGATGTGCTGAAAATGTTTATCTTCAGGACTCACAGAGAAGCCAGCATTGCTCCTCTAATTACTTGAAGTTTCAGGATGAATAACATTGTTCTAGACGCAAGGATGTGATTTATATCCCACAGACACTAACACAATTTTGCTTTCTGAGGGCTTAGGCAGGTCTTGATAGACTTTTCTAATGGTGTGTCTTGAAAGAACTTGTAGGTTCAGGCTCAATTCTGTTCTCTCAGGCACAGGCTGTTGAGCTTAAGAGCCAATCATTTACTCAGAGTAAGTCATGGGAGTACAATGGTCCTTTTGATCTTAAAAGTGACAGTTGGAATGTGTCCGCAGAGAAGGAAGGGCTGATCCTCAGGGTCATATGCAGTCCATTTTGCATAATGGTATAACCTGAGACCCTTAGTGGTTCATTGTTTAAAGAGTCTTCAAAAAATGCAAAAAAAATAAAAACATTCTGTACCTATTGATCTTGGAATTCTCATTCACCTTAAAATGTTCTCAGGGCAAGGAATAGGTGTTGTAGCTCACTGTGTCCTACACAGTACAATAAGCATATTGTTCAAAATCAGCTATACCAGCTATACTTGGCCAGGTGTGGTGGCTCATGCCTGTAATCCCAGTACTTCAGGAGGCTGAGGTGGGAGGATCACTTGAGGCCAGGAGGGCAAGACCAGCCTGAACAACATAACGTGCCCCTATACTTACATAAAGTTTTAAAAATTAGCTAGATGTAGTAGCATGTGCCTGTCATCCCAGCTACTTGGGAAGCAGAGGTAGGAGAATCACTTGCACCCAAGAGGTTGAAGCTGCAGTGTGCTGTGATTCCACTGTTGCACTCCCGCCTCCAGCCTTGGCAACAGGGCCAGACCCTGTCTCAAACAAACAAACAAACAAACAAACAAAAACAACCGCCACCCCCAGCTATACTTACAAGTATTTGCTTTATGAAGGGTCCAATTCTAGCTTTAGCTTGAAAATTCAGTTTTAGAGAGTGAGTGAGAAGAAAGACTATTAAGATTTATAAATGGTAAAGGGGACCTTGCTCTGAAATAGCCAGATTTGTTTTTGTAATTTTTTAGAATCTGAGGTTATTCATTTATGAGACATGAACCTTTCAGACCTGTGTAACCTAAATGGGTGATTTCCAGGTGGGCACATGTGTGGTCACCGAGTTATTTCAAGGGAGTCCCTCAACCTGTATATAAAATAGTAGGTGTTTGTAGACGCCTAAATAACACATCTCAGACTTATACATACTTCTGTTTTTCAAATATATGTAGGTACTTCCATAATTAGGAAAATGAAAAATTATTTAAAAGTCTTTTGCATGCAGAGGAGCTGCTTAGATTTTCTTTCGATTCTTGTTTCAGTTTTGGTAACTTATTTCCCAGAGCTTTCACATTGAATTATTTTATATTATATTAACAGGTAAAGCAATGTTTTTCAGATAACACTTCCCAGGAAAAAAAGGAGGAAATCCTCGAAAATGAAAAGCCCAGTGGACACGGTCCTAAGCAAGGAAAACCAGACTTACAAAGTCAAGACCATACTAGCACCAGCCCCGCGTGCACTCAGCCTGCCAAGACTACGGCCTTGTAAGGATAAGTTACTTATTTAGTTTCACTTAGTCATAAACCATGAGACAGCCTCATTTACTGGCTTCTGCTTTTAATGCTTTATCAAGGATAAGGAAGAACTTCTAATCATTTTTTTTTTTGAAACTTTTATATGTGTTAAGTTTCCAGGGCAATAGACAAAGACAGATAATCTACAGGGTAACTTCCCAACAAGATAGTTCTGTCTTGCAAGTCATCAGTGGGCCTGAAACGTCTGTACAAGAAGAGATATCTGTGGATGCTATGCATGTCTTCATTGATGAACATGGTGAGTCTTTGGAGCTCTTTACTAATGAACAAGCAGGGAAAACTGTCAGCTTTCTCAGACTCATCGTGATATCTTAGCCTGAGCACTAGACTTGAGAACTGGAAGACTTAACGCCGTAGTTGCCCACA
This sequence comes from Theropithecus gelada, assembly GCF_003255815.1. Lineage (NCBI taxonomy): Eukaryota > Metazoa > Chordata > Mammalia > Primates > Cercopithecidae > Theropithecus > Theropithecus gelada. The sequence continues at coordinate 207,086,540 of NC_037668.1, read as the reverse complement.
CACTGTTCTTTGAACGGAGTGTGCTGCCTCCCATCTCAGGGTCTTTACACATGCTGTGCCCGTGTGTGCCATTGATCCTTCAGATCTTGGTCCTAAGGTAAGTTTTTCAGGGACACGTTTCCTGAACTCCCCAGACTTAATCAGGTTCGTCAGTTTTTGTTGTTCTCTTAACACCCCGTCTCTTTCCTTCTTTGATAATATTACAGCTTGTATAATAATTTGATTAATGGCATTTCCCCCTCACAGTTATCAACTTCAAGAGGGCAATGCCCAGTAGTCAGTAAATATTTGTTGGACCTGTGTTGCACACCTGACCTTGATATATTTTTCCATCGCCTTGTTATAAAAAGGATTTAAAATAGTATACTTAGAGAATTATAAAGTGGCAAGTTCAAAGTTCAAAGGATAAGGGATATAGGTCCTAGTTTTTCTGGGACGGGTCTTGGCTTATGTATCATATAACTCCAGTAGTGCTTGTTATTTTACTCTCAAAAGGATGCTGGTTTGGAGAATACATTATATGGTTACTTTATCTGGAGTTCGGTAGTTTATAGTTTTAAATGCTTTGGCATGTGCAGAAATATAAGGGACTTTTACATCATAAAGAACAACATTAGCACTTACATGAAAGCCTCCACAGGGGCTGCAGTTGTTACAGTTTCTCTTGGTGGAAAACACCTTTGAGTTGAGGGCCACCTTCCAACTGCTCACAACAGACGAGGTTAATTACGCTTCCTGTGTCAACTGAAGAAGGCACTCGTAGGAGCTCTTCTGGGCAGAAACCGTTTACGTCATTAGAAAGGGAATGGATTTTCATACTTCAGTATCCTGAACTGCTTTAGTGGAGCTAATTGAACTCTGCAGATTAATTCCACCTCTTGCTTTTCCTCATTAACAGGCTGACACATCAGTCAGTGTGCTGTGGCACTGGCTCGTCTGCACATTTGGAGGCAGAGATGGTCTCATGTGGTCCACCAATCAAAACTGTACTCTTAATAAGCTGCTTTTTGCACATGACACCGAGGTATTCGTATACAAAAAAAATCCAGTTATATGCTAGCACAGATCATGCTGACACATGAAGAGAATGTATGTAAAGTGAATTAAGAGATGATACAAATAAGTCTGTCAAAAGCAATTAAATCATAAGTAACCAAGTCAAAACTTGTCTAAGTATATTAGCAGGGAAGCAGGTCAAAGAAAATTTTCTTAGTCACATTTCTTTCAGACATCCTTCAACTTCTCATGATATACGTTCTGTGGAGAAATACAAAGAATCGATCCAGATTGTCAACAGTTATTACAACAGACCAAAATAAGTTTCCTTTTAACTTGAAAATTGTATAAGTTGAAACAATTCTATATGAATAATTATGTCATATTCTTTGCTGAAATTTTCTGATTTTACAGGGGAAATTAGATCCTGTTATTTAAAATCCGGAAATCAGAAAGAAGGTCCTTTACAGCCTCTACCATCAAACTGTGACTGTTTGTCTCAGGCTCGGTGAGTGGAGCTTTGTTTCCAGGCTTGAGAGCTGTTGCATTGCTGGGAGACACAGCGATGAAGATAAAGTGAGGATTCTGGTTTAGAAGAAATGTGTTAATCCCTCTGTAGTTGTTAAAGCATGTAGTTTTGTGTGAAAGAAAAAGAAAATCTGACATTCTGAAATAATGAAAAATAAATGAAACCATTTTAATCGTTGCTGCTTCCAAAAACGAAGATAACATGTAGGTAATATAAATAGACAGGAACCCTGTATAAACGTAATAATGTTCCCCTCAAGAAAGATGGTGATGCAGATCTCAAATACATTATTAAATTTGTCCCAAGGAGCGGACTAGAAATGTGGTTACTTCTCATTTATTCTCATTTACGGTAATGAAGGCAAACTGTTTTACAGATAGATACACATCTTTTCTATTGTACTTCAGAATTCTTTGAATAACTTTCTTAATTGTGTTGATATTAAATTAGGTGAAGTTGATATTAAGTTAGTTTGCATATCTGGGACATATGATGATTAATAGTGTGTTGGGCAAGCTGTACATCTTGTCAGTGGCAGACAGAATTCATCCTTCATCCTGGGCTTCAAGATTCTTTGTGGATAATCCATATGGCCATGTCTCAGTTGGTTGCTCTAAGTGTGGAAGTAAATTGTTCATGTATCCTTCTTTAGAATTATACGTATATTTGAGGGCTTATGGGAGATTTTCGCGGTGTAACTGGAAAGTCTTGCGCTTCGCATCTAAACCTTAATTTCAGAGCCTGTGACCCCGTGTGTCTTTCCAAGTTTAAAGTCTTCCCAAGGGTGTATGGGAAATTCAGGGGGAGGCTTCTGTGTGCTTAGAATAAAGGCTGTCTTCGTCCTTGCATTCTGGCCTCTAGGTGGAATGCTGTCGTGTGCCAGCTTCTGAGGGCATTCTCTCTTTAATGCCACTACTGTTTCTTACCTGCTTAGGAATGCTAGTGCCTGCCATTCAGGTAGGTCTGATGGGAACTGTAGGTGACGGCTCTCTCTCGCCACACAGTCCCTTCTGAGCTTTGCACTAAAGCACCCTGCCTGTACCCAAAGTCACTCGTGTGGGGAAACAGAAATATTGTTCATCCCCCACTTGCCGTCCACTCTTTCTCCTTTTCCCTCAGGTACCATGCAGCAATCCAGATGGCACAAATTTCTTCTCCTCCATCCAACAAGCATGCAGAGTCCCCACGCAAATGGACACCCAAGAGGAGAGGGAGGTTTGCTGTCCACATCTTTACTCTAACCTCCAGGACATTCTAGACGCTATGATGGTTTGATGAGTTTAGTCATCTAAGAGGGCAGCTTTCTCAGACAAAAGATGTAATTGCATGAGAACACAGCTTTGAAAACTGCCATATTATTCTGCAATTCCCAGCTAAAAGTTGAAGTTTTTCTAAGCTGAATTTAGAACAAATTCTTGTTTTATCCCAAAGTAAAGTTATAAGATTTTTGGTTTTAATTTCCCCCCCCCCCAGGATAAACATATGTCATTTTTCCTCTAGGTTAAATACTTGGACTGCATTTGTCAGTAATGATAGTTAGAATAAGGCCATATATCCAGAGCCTTAAAAAACTGAAAATTTACAGTATCCAAATAAAAATGAGAGAGAGGACCTATAGTGTTTTCACTAAGCCTCAGTTCCTTAGGCTCTGCCTCTTGTAGCACGACCTGCTAACTTGCTTTCTCCTCTTAAATTTCTCTCTCTTTATTAAACTTCCTCCAGCCTCTACTTTCTTTCATTTCCTCTGCATTTCCTTTCCAGATTACAGCTCTTTTATATTTAACCTGCCTTCCGTTTCCAGAGCTGCCTGGACATAGGTTTGCCACAGTGCATTCAGCCTTGGTGAAATGGCTTTTGGTGAGGTTATGTTGGGTTGCTGCGAGGGTATTGGACTGAGAGGCAACTGAGCAGTGTTGATGCTGAACTTTCTTGTGAGGCGTGTGGCTTAGTGGAGAGTCTCAGAATACCTGGCCCTTTCCTATGTGCCTTTTCAAGTCCATAGAACAGTCAGACCCCTTTCTGTTACACAGGAGGGAAACCCATCTCAGACAGGTTTACTCAAAGTGGGAATTTTGCGGTGATGTAACTGAACAGTCTTGAGTCCATCTGTCTTCAGGAGTGTCTAGATAAAGACATCTGTCTAGACAAAGAGGTTCAGATTGAGTCATTGGGGCCTAGTTTTGCCATTTCCATCGCTCTCCTGTTCCTCTGTTTTGACACCATTCTCAAACACCTCACCCTAGCAGTCAAAAGACAGCTGTCATTACCCTAGATCTTGTGTCTTTTCTCATCTAAGTCCAGCAAGAACAGTATGCTTCTTTCCCGTAGACCCCATGGAAGGTCTCATTGTGTCTGATTGGTTCTGACTGAGCCATATTCCCTGAGCCCAATCACTAAGACCAAGCAAGCACTTGGTCTGGGCTTACTTACACACACAGAACTGGATTCGAGGTTCCCCCTGAGACTGGATGGGGCCGGCTCTCCGAGGGATATTTGGAGTTCTGTGGACAAAAGCCAGGCAGCAAAATCAACAAGTGACCCCTGAGGACTCTGTTTCTGGTGAAATGGCAACTGAATTAATTACTGAGCTCCTGTAAAGAGAAAAACGTTCAAGTTTTTTGCAAGCGACTTTCCCCTTGAAGAAAATCTTTATTGAATGTCCCTAGTCACCCCTAGCTTTTCTCGTGTGTGAATGCTCCAATGGGCAAGGCCTTGGTCCGCCAGTCTCAGATAGCAAGTTTTGGGTCTTTGACTATCTGCTCTTTTTCCAGCATTATTTGACAGGGTGTTGGTCTTAAGAGTTCTAGAAAAGGGCTGAGCATGGTGGTTCACACCTGTAATCTCAACTTTTTTTTTTTTTTTTTTGAGATGGAGTTTTGCTCTTTCGCCCAGACTGGAGTACAGTGATGCAATCTCGGCTCACTGCAACTTCTGCCTTCCAGGTTCAAGTGATTCTCCTGCCTCATCCTCCCCAGTAGCTGGGATTACAGGTGCCCGCCACCACGCCTGGCTAATTTTTGTATTTTTAGTAGAGACAGGGTTTCACCATGTTGACCAGGCTCGTCTCAAAACTCCTGACCTCATGATCTGCCAGCCTTGGCCTCCCAAAGTGTTGGGATTACAGGCGTGAGCCACCATGCCTGACAATCTCAGCACTTTTGAAGGCTGAGGTGGGAAGATCACTTGAGCCCAGGAGTCTGAGACCAGCTTGGGCAACATGGCAAGACTCCATCTCTACAAAAAACAAAACAAAATACAGCAAAAACACCAACAAACAAGAAGAGTTCTAGAAAAGAAGGACACATTGCCACGTGTAACTTCTCTTTCTTGTGCTTCAAAGATAAAGTAAAATAATACACACGGTTTGCTATTATATGTATAGTTAGTCTTTAAGATAGATAATAGAGGGGACTTTGTTATGTGGTGGTGTGGCATTAAGCGGCCCATTTGGGCACGGGAGATATACAGTGCTTCCTGTCAGATGCATAAGCACAAAACTGCAGTCACTTCACTTAGCAAAATTGCAGCATTGAAGCTGTTCCCTAGGTAGTTCTGGAAAAGCAGTTAAGGCGCTACCATCTGTTTAATTCGTGCTCAAGAAAAACGAGTCAGTCCTATGTCAGTCAGATGATCTTCTGGATTTAAACTGCTGTCTGACAGGCTTAGGGTGGATATTCCAATTGTCTCAAACTTCTCCCCAGACTCTGACACATGGAAAGCTGTGCTACCCATTCACGGGGGGCTAATTTCTTTGGATTTGTTATAAGCTTTGTCTTTTGCAGAAGCCCATGATGTAATGATGATTTGGGAATCTTTGAGTTGGCTATCTGAAAGAAAAATTCTCAGAAAGCAGAATAAGAACCAGCCATCTGGCTCAATTTAGATCTTTGAATTTCTGAATTAACATACTAGTGCGTGTGTGCACTCGTCTAAGCTCATGTGCACCTGGGGATGTCATCGCTGTATCTCCGTCTCTCATGGTAGAGGTAAAGAATGGAACCAGAGCAGAGCCAGTGAAATGCCAGCAGGTCAGGATTTTGCCACATGGAAGACTGAGTGGCTTGTACCTTACCCCTTGTTCCCATGTGCACTATTACGGCAGTTCGTGGCTCTGAACGAGGCACTTGCCTGCAATAGCTCTGGTAGTAACAGCCACCATTTGTTAAACACTTATGCACTAAGCTCAATGTTAAATTACCTAATTTTATCTGCACAACAAACCGAGGCTGGTGATACTAGCTCTATTTTACAGATAAGGAAACTAAGACTGATTGTCAGAAGTGCTCTGCTTCATGTAGATAGTAAGTGGCTGGTGGACAGGTGAGTCTCCCTCCCTGCTCCCATCCCCCACAGAGGCGTCACAGGCTCAGGGTTCCTCAGCGCCCAGGCGGGTGTGATAAATAGGTGAAGGGGGCCCAGTGTGGAATGGTAGAAAGGAGTGGTGATGGCTGCAGTAAATCGGAGGGCATTTATCCCATCTGAAGGGCTGCTGCTATGTTAGTCTACTTATGATGGCTCATAAGCCCCAGGTGACAGGATTTTCCAGTTTTTTCCACAAGGAGCTAGAAATGCATATTTGTATCTAAAAGTGTATTTTGTTTCATGTTGTTGATTTTAATTTTTTTTTTTTTTTTGAGACGGAGTCTCCCTCTGTCACCCAGTCTGGAGTGCAGTGGCGGGATCTCGGCTTACTGCAACCTCCGCCTCCTGGGTTCAAGTGATTCTCCTGCCTCCGCCTCCTGAGTAGCTGGGATTACAGGCGCGTGCCACCCGGCCTCGGCTAATGTTTTTGTATTTTTAGTAGAGACAGGGATTCACCATGTTAGCCAGGATGGTCTCAATCTCCTCACCTCGTGATCCGCCTGCCTCGGCCTCCCAAAGTGCTGGATTACAGGCGTGAGTCACCGCGCCCAGCCGATTTTAATTTTTTTTTTTTTTTTTTTTAAACACCACTACAGATCACAGGTTGTGCGTGGTTGACTGTGGCCTGTGAACTACCTGTGGTCAGCCCCTGCCCTGCCTCTCCAGTGGGAAAGCGCTTGCCCTCAGCTCTTCTTGCGCACATGTGCGGCATCCAGACGCCCTTGGTGGTTCCCACTCTGCAGGCGCCTCCAAACCACCTTGCCAAGGTCTCCACTCATCGCTCCCTTTTGAAACTCTCATCTTTGAAAGCTCAAGTTACAATCTGCCTCTGTCATACTTCTTTTCCTTCTCAGTCCTCCCTGTGAAAATAAATTCATCTCTTCAAGTTGCTGCCAGGAGGATGCTGATCACATTCTCCCTGGTATCTCATTTACTTGTAGAGAGTTCCCATCTCTTTTTCTAGATTGCATACATGTAAAACCAGCCTTCACTTAGCCCTTTATAGGTAGGTGCTCAATAAATGTGGGATTAAATCAAATGAATCATTGGAAGTGACAAAGATGGCCCAGTTGGAGTTCTGGGATGAAGGACAGCAGGAGAAGCTAAACAGGAGGGGCCGAGTAGGGCCCTGGGGCACATGAAACTGGTGGAGGAGTGTGGTTTGTTCTCTATGCAGCAGGAGTGATGGGAATCTATGTGCAGAGCGAAACAACCCTGATGAATGTGGGATTATCAAAACGACCTCAACAAATAAATCCCTCATCTTTGATGGGACGGTTAGAGGGAGAGCCAAAGCACTAGCAGTTTGCCAGATCAACGCATTTGAACACAGAATGTGATCTCCTCCTTTTATAAGTGGGGAAGTACAGTAAAATGAAACCTGTAAAATGACCCGTTTTAAACCAATCTACATAGAAATCAGAGGTAGAGACTCAAATTAAATTTTCCAGCCCTGAGTTTTTATTATTTTTATTTTTATTTTTTTTTGGGACAGGGTCTTGCTCTGTGGCCTAGGCTGGAGTGCACTGACGTGATCTTGGCTCACTGCAACTTCTGCCTCCTGGGTTCAAGCAATTCTCCTGCCTCAGCCTCTCAAGTAGCTGAGATTATAGGCACACACCACCACACATGGCTAATTTTTACTAGAGATGGGGTTTTGTCATGCTGGCAAGGCTGGTCTCGAACTCCTGGACTCAAAGTGATTTGCCCTCCTCACCCTCCCAAAGTTCTGGGATTATAGGCATGAGCCACCGCGCCCAGTCCAGCCCTGTGTTTTATTAGTTCATAAGGAAACAATTTTCTCTGTCTGTATGAAAGCTAAAAACAGAGGAAAATCTGACATTGAGAATTTTACTTCCTTGAAATCAGAGGTTTAGTATCTAGCTATATGAACACAAATTTTGTCTCGGACTTATCTGGGTTCAAATTCCAGCACTGATATTTACTTTTTGTTTGACATTGTGCAACTTGCTTAACCATCTTAAGTATCCATTTTCTAACAAAAAAAATGCAGATAATACCTCTGTAATAATTCACTGGTTTGCTTTAAAAATTAAATGTGGGCCGGGCATGGTGGCTCACGCCTGTAATCCCAGCACTTTGGGAGGCCATGGCAGGCAGATCACAAGGTCAGGAGTTCAAGACCAGCCGAATCAACATAGTGAAACCGTGTCTCTAATAAAAATACAAAAATTAGCTGAGTGTGGTGGCATGCACCTGTAATCCCAGGTACTTGGGAGGCTGAGGCAGGAGAATCACTTGAACCTGGGAGGCAGAGGTTGCAGTGAGCCAAAATCACACCACTGCACTCCAGCAAGGGCAACAGAGCAAGACTACGTCTCAAAAAAAAAAAAAAAAAAAAAATTAAATGTGATAGTACACATGCAGCGTTTAGGACAGTGCCTGCCATAGAGGGCCCTCAGTCAATGTTGGCTGTTGTTACTATCTTTGGATAGAAGCAGAAGGACTTCAGGTAAAGTGCACTGTGACTTGATATACCAAAAGATGTTGACTTTTGTTTCTTGAGTTTTTATAACAAAACACCCGATTTTATATAACAAAAATACTTTGGGCCAGGTGGAAGCCTTTCCTCTAGTCCTTTATGAGTTGGTTTATGTGATTTGAAGGCATTCCCCTTATTAACCTGTTGTGTTCCAACATCTTGGCATGTATAATTTTAGAGTAGGTCCTTTAATATGATGTCCTTGGCTTTTAATGCAATTAGATTTTAAGTTCTTCTATTACAGTAAACATAAACTTTGATTTTGAACTTGGAAGGATGCCTACTTGGGGCTGTAAGTCATTCAGCCATGGAAGATATATTGGAAAAGCAGGCTTTTCCCTATGAGGTGACTTCAGTGGCTGGGATTGTCTCCAACTGGGCCATTAAATGACTGATTCTTATTATTGGCAAAAAAGCCATTCCTCTTAGCTATTGTTCAGCCTTGTTACCATGGGACAGTTTTATATCCCTGACTCCCAAGTATGAATAGGGAATTGTTAGTAATGTAACTTCATGTCTCTTTGGGGATTCCTGAAGGAAACCGGGAGAGGAAACAGACTTCTCTCCGTGGCCTCACTGTCGCTGTGGGAACCAGTGCAGTTCTTGTGGACTGCTGCAGAAACACAACAGCATTTTCCGCTTGTACGATAGCTGCCCATAGAGCAGGTACCTTTGGTAACATTAGCTGGCACAGTTCTGCTTTCCCCAGAAACTGGAATGAGGAAACTACAACTTGAATTGCAGCCTTTAGAATTGCTAGTAGGAAAAACTGCCAGAGGATAAATCCACTTGAGTATTTTATTACCCAGAACACAAGATTGATTCAATAGTTCAGAGCCAAAATGAACTAATTTGCCTGGAAAGTTGGAATTGCTAATCTGCCTGGAAAACCGAAGTGGAAGTAGGCAATCTGCCTAGGAAGTTGGAGGTGAAGCTGCTTAGAAAGTTGAAATGTGTTTTTGAGTGCAAAGGGTTTGTTGCAGAGTGAATTTTTATTACTACTCAGTAGATCTTGTAATTAAAGCTTGACGGTTTCTCTTTTTTGTTCAGCAAATATTTATATTTCTTTGTGTATAAATTAATCCAAGTAATATAGCAGAACGTTCTTCTATGAACAATCTATAACCATGTTTCCGTATGAATCTGGCTTTTCCAGTGTCATAAACAATCTAATGGAAATGCATGCAAAATGCATATCATCTGCTCCCCAGTGAAATCTGATTGGAAAGACATGATATTTACATTCATTTTGAGGATCTATAACTCATAAAGTAGGCATGGTACTCTTCTGAATGGAAGAGTCATTCTGTAGCAAATTCATTTGCAGGACTTTTTTGGGGAATTTTTTTATCAAGGATGGAACTTCAACTTGTTTTTATTTAAAAAATAGAGTAGGATGGTAATATAAATATTTATGTGAATTCACTTATTCATGGCTTTTGTTTTTGAATTATTGTAGCAAAGATTGAAGCAGATATTTTCAGTTTATAAATTAGGCTTATGTTTGAAAGCTGCCCTAAATCTCTAATCCCGCTGTGTACCATACTCCAAAGGTGGACTGAAGCCCTGTACTTAATCTTTACTACCTCCTCAGAGTTCTTACTCTTTTGTTGACATTATCAGCTTCTCTGACCCTTATCTCAAAAAGACCTCTTACTTATTGGGATTAACTTTCAGGAAAGTCCTCTAAAGCCACAATATTTAATTATCTACCTGGTTCCCAGAGAAGATAAGCAGGCAGAAAGCAGCAAGAAGTAATCGTGTCTGTTTAGACTGGGTTTTTAACTTTAGTCAGAATAAATAATAGTGACACTCTGGTTTGGAATAGCTGAGCAGGAATGTGGGGCAACGAAACAAGTCAACTAGATATTCAAAATGAAGAGTAAAACGTTGTAACTTCTCTCAGTATTAGATATACCCAGTACCATGTACCATTCAATGATAGTTTGGAAATTTCATCTTTTATTACAAATATTTGAGGTACGCATATAGCTGCCTCACTCACTTAATTTGGGTAGTAGAGAGACAGATATTTGCTGCTTCAAATTTAAAAAACTTTTGCGGTTTCTTGGTGCCTTTGATCACACGGAGGTGAAAAAGATTGGCAAGAGGTAGATGATCACCTGGGTCTGCCTTGGAATAGCGTCTGCCCTCCCAAATTTCCATGTCCTCTCTTTTTGGCGTTCACTCTTTACTCTTTGCTCCTTTCGCTGTCATTCTTATCTTGTTTTCTTAGACATATTAGAAAGAGATTGTACTTTCACCCAGGCATAGAGTCATAAGGACAAAAGGTTTGTGAGGTTGATTCTGGAAAGATTTTGTTCTCTGGGGCATCTTCTCTGAAAGCCTGAAAATTGGCCCTGCCACTCAGTGTGGATCTCTTCCGGTGGCCACAGCCACTGCCGCCACATGATGGCAGTCAGGCCCCATGCTCCCGGCCTTGCCTCACTTCCACGGTGTCGCTGCCTTTTTCTCTGATACTCACACAAATTTTGCTGTAACATAAAAGAAGAGGTTTTTGCCGACTGTAAAACAATTCAAAATAACAGGTTATGGTTTGCAGAACAGTGCTGCTTTAGTTAAACATCCTACATACTGAACATGTTGCTGCGACTTTCATGTCTGTGTCCCTCTGTGGGCCTCGTGCCCATGTCCCCGGAGGAAGCCTGAAAAACAAGGGAAGAGGCAGAAAAAGGGAGGCCCCCTCCCTGAGAGTGGTGGGCTGTCGTCTTTAAACTCTGGGGAAGATGAAGAAGTTCAGGAAATGTTTTTCCAACATCAGTGAGACGGTGTAGAAGAAGCACATGTATTTTGACTGTCTGTTACTTGTAGAAACTCAGATGGTGAAAATCTGGGGAGTCCAGTGTGGTGGAATATCGTCATGGTCAATTTGAGACCCAACTGTTTCCATATAGGAGTCCACTCTTCTGGCCCAGGCTAGATTCTAGCCCCAGGCCCATCTTTATTACTTTCTAGTGGCAGCACTTTTAAAAGTTTCCACCATTAGTCACTATTTCTGCTATTGCTTGGAGCTCAATCTAACTTAAATAAACTTATCTCTGCTATAGCCCTGAACCAAACTAATTTACCAAAGATTCACCAGAGAATGGGATAATTGAGACCAGATGTGCTAAGTATCGTGTATTGCAGTTCACAGAATAGTTACTACAGGCTTGGGATATTTCCATTGCCATTATTGTTTTGGAGGAAGAGAAAATGCCTCTTGAAACTTTACGCTTTCACTTTATATGTATTAATGTGGGAAAATCTTTGGCTTTAAGTTACTAAGACATTGTGTTTCTAGATGATTAGGATGCTTACAGTCTATAACTTCAAAAGATGCGAGAGAATAACCAGCAAATACTCGGAGAAGAGACACAAGCAAAGAACATAGACTTTGGAATTATTCAGAGATTGCACTCCTGTCCACCTGTCCATGTCAGTGATTTTTGTGGGCATCGTCGTCTCTTTGGTGCTTGGGTGGGCAGGCTGGTGCACATGGATTATAACTACACTATCAGGACATCAGAGAATTATATCACATAGGGAAACATCTCCATTTGAGCAATGCTTACTGTAAGCATGTAACCATTTCCTCCTGGCCAAATGGGGAGCCCACATACACATGAGAATACAGATGACAATACAGGTTTCTGATGCAGACATATACCAGTCATGAAGCTCAGAAGAGAATCTTTCTTAATATGCTCATGCCTTGTCTAGAATACTCAAACCTTATAAAAGAGGTTAATTAAGAGGGAAGTTAATATGCTGTTTGAGACTGTCTTTATAAAATAAGGAGAATCAGGTGTGAGTTGAGGGCAAAATACTCTTCCCCCATGCCTGCTAACAGAGACACCTGAAATTAATATAGTATTTGTGTAAAAGCATAGGAGTTATGTTACTATTTAATATAAGAATAAGCAAAGTCAAGTCCTATATCAACAGAAAAGAGTAAAAAGGGTCAGGGATGGTTATGAAGTGCCTAATATATGAAAGGCAATGTTCACTGCTTTATGTACATAGTCTGGTTTAGTTTTCACAATGATCCCTATGAGGAAAATATCTACCTGATTTTATAGGGAGGATTCAAGGTAGGAAGACAACATGCTTATAGTCACAGATAGTAAGTAGTAGAGAAATACTTTAACCTAGTTCTGTTTAATTCTAGAACTGACCCAAAAGATTTTAAATAGAAAATCAACTCATAGATTTTTTAAAGGATATTTAAATGACTTACATAGGAAAATGATGTTTATTATTATTTTACAATCAGAAATGTACTAAGAAATATGGAAAAATAACCTGATGTCTATTGATTGACACTTCCTTTTGTATCATGTATCCTAGCAGGACGCCTTAGTAGGAGGAAGACTGCTCTAAAACAGCCGTTCCTTACACATGATGTCGTAGTCAATTCTTAGTTTATTTCAGTTAGCAATAGAGGGTGCTGTACACCTTCTACGTTTTTCACAGAAGCATACATTTCTTTTCCCACTCTTGCCTATTTACGATCATTACCTACCTTACCTACAATGTAGTTAGCTTAATCTTTTGGTTTTAGTGAAGTTCTGGCATGTGCTCCATTTAAGATGTCTCTGAATTTGTGTCAACAATGAAATTTCAGTTCTATTGTATTTCGATGTGAAATGACAGAGTTACGTTACTCAGCGGCTTCTGTACAACGCAGAAGAGTTTGAATTAACATTGTTTTTTATAAATCTAACTAATCTTTTTCTCTGTTAGTGACGGAGATTATGCCACTAACATAGACAAGAAGGAAAAGCACTGTTTTAGGAGCAAGCATTAAATAATGGAAGCATAGGATTTTTTAAGTTTTCAAACTCCACATACTTACTCTACCCGGTTCATTTCCTAAACCCTAACCTTATCATGTTATGTTTCCTAAGTGGTTCTTTATAGGAAGACTTTATTGAATGTATTGAAGTTTTTGTTTATTTACATGTGTATATGAAAGTTGCTTTTTTTTTTTTTTTTGAGATAAGATCTTACTCTGTTCACACAGGCTGGAGTGCAGTGGCGTTATCATGGCTCACTGCAGCCTAGACCTCCCAGGCTCAAGTGGTGTCCCACCTCAGCCTCCCAAGTAGCTGGGACTATAGGCGTGTGCAACCACGCCCAGCTAATTTTTTTCTATTTTTGTAGAGATTAGGTCTCACTATGTTGCCAGGGCTGGTCTTGAACTCCTGGGCTCAAGCAGTCCTCCCGCCTCAGCCTCTCAAAGTGTTGGGATTACAGGAATGAGCCACTGCACCCAGCTCTATGACAGTATTTTGAACACCATTCACACAGAATAACTATTGGTATGCTTATGAGTATGATAGGAAGGAGTTAGGAAAAAGAAAGATCCAAAAGATTGCAGAAACTTTATCATGAAAGGTATAGATTATAAATCAGAAGAGAATTATGTTACTGTAACATCTGCATTCTTAAGGAGCCTGTATTAGTGTGATTTGGGCTACAAGTAACCTTATGTAACAAAATGGGCTGCACAATGAGATGTATTATGTCAGAACACAAGAAGCCCAAAGATATGGTCTGTTCAAGGTTGGTGAATTCAGAGGTTTAATGCTGTCATCAAAAAACTAGTTCCCTTCCATCACTGAGCTCTCCAGTCCTCAAGTTTTTCCTTCACGATGGCAGTATTTATTGTTCATGAATCATGCAAAGGCCTGGAGAAAGACTGTCTTTTACTTTTGTTACTACTTAAGAACGATAGAAAATTTTGTCCAAGAGCTCTCTTATTCCCAGCCAACTCTTCTTTGCTCCTCAGTGACCTCTTAGAATTGTGTTTCTTTCTCATTCCAAAGCCAAGCTCTGGCCAGAGTGAATGGCTTAGAGACCAGGATTTTTCCCTGGGGCTAGGGAAGGACCTCATGTCTCTTCCAAAGCACACAGTCTTGGATGACTTAATAAGATGGAGTTATGTTAGCAGACATTCTATGAGAAATGCCTGTTGAGTAGGCAGCACCATTGTGTCCTAAAAGTTATAGGTACCCTGCTAGGAAATCAGATAGAGAAGTATGTCCTAGTTTTTGCTTTCTGAGCCAAAGGAAAAAAATGCCAGGATTGAGACTGCTTACTGTTAATTTCAGTCTTGCCAATCTGTGTGTGATTAAAGATAATAAAACTATTTTATATACAGATCACAACTAATTCCATAATGTCCTCTTGATCAATTACCCAAGACATTTCTTTTGTCTAATATGTACTTACTGTGCTTTGGGCTGTGGTGGAGAGGAGATGCAGCCAGTTAGTAGAGGTGTTAGTCTCTGTTTCTTCCTGGTTGGTATCTGGAGAATTATCAAGCCCACTATTTGTTTTTACAAAATGTGAGGCTAGAACTTGTTACTAAGGCCTCCCCACCCATTAAGTATGTAACAAATGTAAGTTTGTCATCTGTAGAACACCAGGCATCTACCCACCTGCCCTATGACACACTGCAACCCTGAGCAGCCTGAGTAATTTCAATGTATGCAGGGTAATTGACCTTCTCCCTGAAGGTAGCCTTGTATACATAATTTTAAACTTGTAACTCTCTACGTAAGGTTGTGAAGACTCATCCAATACCTGCTTTGGGCATTCCTATTGTTCTTGTGTTTGTGTATAATAAATAGATGACTTGTGGTATCGCCAGGTAACCAAAGCTTTTGTTTTGCCCACCCTCAGAGAGATGCAGGTCAGCTCCTCCAGTACCACAACTTCTGAGAGTCAAGATCCATCTTCTGGGGACCCTGCTGTCAGTGCCCTTCAGCAACAGCTGTTACTGATGGTGGCTCGCAGGACCCAGTCAGAAACCCCACGGGTACGTACATGCCAGAATTGCTGTTTGTGGATATTCTAGAAACAGGGGATCTTAAAACCTTTTTCCAGGTTGGATTACCTGACAGGATTAGTCAGCTCTTTCCCTGAGTTTTGCATCACTGGGTTGTTGATATATCACTACAAGGCAGTCTACTGACTGAATGTGAAAAGAAATCAGAGAGATAGCAGCTAACCTTGGGTTGATATTAACAGGATTGCCACTGTCTCAGTTGCTTTTCAAATGCATTAGAAATTCATGCACATTGATCTTTGGTTGCCGGGATGCGTAAGTCTCACAGGAGCTCACTGGATTAGGTTGCCTTTTTCGCCCATGGTTTGCAAAGTATCTGTTTTTTTAAAAAAAAAATGTATTATTGCCTTGTATATTTAATATTCAAAGATTCTTAAATATTTGACTTAAAGGGAGACTTTATTCTTGGGGCAAGTGACATTATCCTCAAGAGGTCTAAAAATGTGAAGCCTTTCATTATGTTACTAAGAGATAACTTATTAATGTTCATTCATTTATCCAGTCAACCTTTAATAAGACTCTTGGGAGGCAGAGCCAAGGATTAAAAGCCAGAGATAACATGGGAGATTAGTGAAACACCCAGACGTGAAGTTAGAGCTGCAGATTCAATTTTGGGCATTTTGGAGGGGGAATGGGGACGGCTTCTTAGAAGAAGAAATACTTGGGTTAGGCCTTGAAGAAAGATTGGTTTCCACTGGTACATATTGAGAGAAGAGGATTGTAGATGGGGTGATGTCATGTGAGTGTCAAGTTTCTTTATTTCTGTCTACCTTTTTCCTGGAAATGTTTCAGTTCATTCTAGAAAAGCTCATCTTTGAAAAAATAATTTTTTATATATATATATATGTTTTTGATTGCTTAGCCACATTTTTCCAAAGGATGCTCAACAATACAATGTGGCTGGCTGCAGTGACTCACGCCTGTAATCCCAGCACTTTGGGAGGCCAAGGTGGATGGATCACTTGAGGTCAGGAGTTCAAGACCAGCCTGGCCAACATGGCAAAACCCCATCTCTACTAAAAATACAAACATTAGCCTGGCATGGTGGCACATGCCTGTAGTCCCAGCTATTTGGAAGGCTGAAGCGCGAGAATCGCTTGAACCCCGGAGGCAGAGGTTGCAATCAGCCAAGGTCGTGCCACTGCATTCCAACCTGGGTAACAGAGCGAGACTCTGTCTCCAACAAACACACACACACACACAAAATACAATGGGTTGAAATTTATACACCATTACTCAACTGTGCAAAGAAAATGTTGAGTTACCTTTTAGCTGACCACGTATTGCTCTGAGTTCTTATTCCTGTTGATGTGGGGAGTGTAGGGACGACTTAACTTAGAAGTGCTAATTGCCAGACACAGTGGCTCACGCCTGTAATCCCAACACTTTGGGAGGCTGAAGTGGGGGGACGGTTTGAGCCCAGGAGTTCAAGTCTGCAGTGAGCTATGACTGCACCACGGCACTCTAGCCTGGGTGGCAGAGTGAGATCCTCTCTCAAACAAAAAAAGTGCTAATTAGGGTAACTCAGCCCTTTCAGGCTTGGAGTTTCTGTGTGAACAAGTGTTTAATTTATTCAAAGAAGCAGCCTCCCTTTCATGTATTCAGGCTCTCCTTCTCCTCCTTTCCAGGGCCTCTGTGTGTAAGGGATAGGATTCCTAAACCTGTGGTTGGAAGTGGACCTGGGAGGGGCCCTTCCGGGGAGGGGAGCATCCCCTCAGCCCAGTCACCGGGTGTACTGTGTGTTGTACCTGCCTGGTTTGGGTGAGGTGTTGGATCTGCCATTCACTGACCACGGGAGACCCTGCCATTTGCCCTAGCCGTGTTCTGCTCACACTGTTAGCCTGTATGAGGTCTGTGAGCTCTGCCCAGCTCCACCCCCAACTGCCAGAACATAGTTCTCACCCCAGCCCTAGTATGTGGGGGCCCTGTGGAACGCAGGCTTTCCTGAGAAACTTGCATTTTCCCCGTGATAGGCCCAGGGAAGCGCTCACTCCCTACTACCCTCCAGAACATTAGTGTTGAACCTTCAAGAAGGTTCCATGAAAGTATCAGGAGAGCTTGGAAAGATGTGAATGCCATTGATTTCATGAGTAGCAGAACTAGAGGAAACTAGAAACTTTAGATTATCAAAGGTATACATCTATTGATTTAATATCTCAAAAATATCCCAGTTAGAGCAGAAACTTGAAAATAAGTAAATACTGAAAGAATAAATCAGAAACAGTCCTGCCATTCCTTGTTTTACATTTGTAATCCTATAAATGGCATGATGATGCATAAAAACTCAACTCATCTGTAGTGTTTTATTGTTAGACACTTAACCAAATTCATTGCTTCAACAATTTAAACTTACTTTAAGTAAAAAATTTTAAAGTTCTATATTCTGTTGTATATGGGTATGGAAGAGGAAAAATGAAGATTGCTAACCAAGCTCATGTTTAGACCCTAAGAAAATATTTACAAAGTCTCATACTGGGAAAAAAATGTAGTTCTACTATTTGATTTCTAAATATAACTGATATCACCAGGAAATTAAATTAGGTTTCAGCCACAAAATAAAAATTAAATAGGTTTTCTACTCATTATCCAACAAATATTTGCTGTAGGCTGGCTATGCCTGCAGTCCTGTGCTAGAAGCTTGGTATACAATGGTGAAAAATCTCAGTCCCTGCCTACAATGTTTAACAGCCAGTCAACCAATTCAACTCTATACAACAGGAATTCTGATTAGAATAGGCTCTAGTGGTGTGGGACACAGGAGAAGCTCTAGGCCAGGAAACAGGGGATCAGAGAGGCTTCCTCACAACGTGACACTTCCGCTGAAATGTGGAGGATGAGTTGAAGTTAACCGAATAAAAGGAGATAAGAGTATCTAGACAGAGAAACGACCTGGCCAAAGGGACCTGGAGGTGAGGCTGAAAGCAGGTGTGCTCAGTGTTCCTGGAGCCTGGAGGCACAGGGGAGCTATTTCTCAGAAGGAGACTAGCAAAAGTAAGCTGGAGGTAAGGCTCTGAAGACAAGACTTGAATCCCTTCCTTCCCCCATTCTCCCTGCCCCTCCTTCAAGTGCAGCACATGAGCTCTGAGAGTGCTTCCCCTGCAACTTTCCGCAAGCGCTTTCTAGCAGAGGACGGAATTCTGCAGGCTCTGATGGGCGGGTGGTCAGGAGGTGAGCCAAGGCCAGAGAAAGACTTTTCTGAAATTCCTCCCTGGTACAAATACAGTATGTGTGTGGAGAATGAAGTGTCCCTGAAAGGGGAGCTCCCAGGAAGGGCTGTCACTTTTATGAAGGGCTGGTCACTTTATATATATATGTGTGTGTGTGTGTGTGTGTGTGTGTATTCCAACCATATATATATATATATATATGGTTGGAATTGGTGAAAACCTGTTGTTTGAACTCAAGATTGGCATTCAGGGGTTTTGAATATTACCAATTAAAAATGTTGCATGAATCCATATTATAAACTTGTACTTCTCTGTCACTAAGTTTATCCATCATGTGCTTCTAACCCCACAGAGTATATTCTGTAGACTCATTACCATGGTTTTTAAAATCTTACATTGTCCCAATATGTTATGGGGCAGTACCTGAGTAATCACCTGGAAACATTTTGTTTATTACACTGCTGGTTGAGAGGCAGGTGCAGTCTCCCCAAGGGCAGCATAGGATCTGTAGGAATACAGCATTTTCTGCTTCCATTTACTTTTAACCGGATATAGTCTCCAACTCATTCAGCTTGTCTTACATTAAAAAATGAGATAGTATTGTATGTAAAAGTGTTTTGTAAACTCTAAAGCTCTGTGCAAGTCTATGATAGTGGCATTATTATTATTATCTTATGGATATGTGAAGGTCAAGCATTTCATTGGTCCTAACTGATGAGAACTGGTGAGAATTGCAAAGATGAGCACAGTACTAGGCCTGGCTGACTGTTATTCTAGATAAATATAAAGGCAGCATTTACATCACAATTTACTATCATTAAAACATTAACAAGAACTTATAAGAATATTGGCATTTACTAAAAGATGAAACAGTTGAAATAATTATAGAGATGAAAGAGATGAGACATCAATTATAATATCATAACATTTATTTTTCATCATATATTCATTTATTTGAAAGTATATTAATACTTTAAAAAGAAAAAGTAACATTTGCATCTTTTTCATTTATCGTGTTCAGAAGTTCATTTAAATACGGATGCTCCTCAACTTAGAATGGGTTTAGGTCCCTATAAATCCATCATAAATTGAAAATATCATAAGTTGAAAATGCATTTAATACATCTAACCTACTGAATATCATAGGTTACCCTGGCCTGCCTTAAACATGCTCAGAACACTTACATTAGCCAACAGTTGGGCAAAATCATCAAATACAAAGCCTATTTTATAATAAAGTATTGACTATCTCATATCACTTACTGATGTTCTACTGAATGCTTATCCCTTTCACAGCATTGTAAAGTTCAAAAATCATAAGTTGAATCATTGTAAGTCAGAGGCTCTCTGTAATAGGTTTAGAATCTACATGGTTTGTTATGAATTCTGGCTGCTAAACATAGCCACTGTTATAATAGTATCATTCTACTTTCAAAAAAAATATGTTTCATCCCTCAAAGTTTTGTTCACATCCAGATATAATTCACATTCCACTTGTATGTTTTGAACACAAGTTATGTGTATGGCACTGGGCTAGGTGCTGTCATATTTGATGTCATTTTATCTTTAAGAGAAGTCTTCAGGGTAGGCATTATTTCATCTGGGGGTTGAATATCTAAGGAAGCTGCAGTGCAGAGAGTACTGGAACTTGGGGCATCGAAGGGACCCTGATCCAGTGTTCCTTCCTAGTTGCCCTTTTGTCACTATTAGGGCCTCCAGTGCTCATATCCCCCTTGGCAGCCACTGCTGTGATTTCTCACAATCCCACTTCTGACACCAAACAGAGTCCCTACCAACCGTTCCTTCCCAGTGCTGAGCTTGATAGCTGTTAGGAGTTACACATAGTTTCCCAAAGGACCACTTTTCTTCTGTCTACTGTTCACTCCTCTACTCCTCCCTTTTCCCTGCCCTTTCAGGTAAAATCTACAGATACCTTCTGAGAACTGGAGAACCTCTAATTTAATTTTCAATATCCCCCCACAAAAAAGAGGCCAATAATTTAAATCCATTTGTGCCTGTTCAGACTTTGGGGAGGTTCTGTAGAGCTGATCACTTACTCTCTTTCACATAACAGGGTATAATATCTATTTTAGTTTTTATTAGATATGGTTCATTCTCAAAATCACAAACCTGACTTTAAGTTTGTTTTAAATAACATATTATTTGTAATCCATTATTCCCCATCTTATTTTTGCCAGTTTCCATTTTCAAATTTGTGTTGTTAACTTGTTCTTTCACAATTAGACTATATGTATTGTCTCTTGAACTCTATTTGTTTTGCTGTGAAAGTGGCTTTCTCTTTACTGATGAGCACTGCTTGATGTGTCGATTCACCTGGGCCCCCTTAAGCACGATTGTAGAAAGAACCCAGACTTTGGCTTCCAGCAAATCTCTTCCTAATCTGGGACCTTGGACCAGTGGCCTAATCTCTCAGAGCCTCAGTTTCTTTTAGGAAACTGAACTATTGTGATCTTTCAAGGATTAGAGATAATATATGGCAAAATTATGACTTTACTAGTTGGTGGCAGTTACTAATATCATCAAAAAATCTTATTTGTTATCTGGAACTCTTGAAAGTAGCATTATTTGAGCAGTAGAATTTCTCAGGTATCTCAGAAGGCATAGTCTTTTATACTTAGATTTCAAAAATTCCGCCCAAAATATTTCTAAAAGATACACTGTCCTTCCCTGCCTTCTTAAGAAGAATATACTGACAATAATGTAAGTTGTTCTTGATAATTCAGATTCATTAAATGAACATTGGATATTATGATATAAACACTAATCCATATGAGGAGTGTATGTAAATGCAATTATCTTGCTTTTTAAAAAGAACCTAAGTTCAACTTTTATCCTTTCCTTTGTCCTCCCCTTTCCTAAGCTCTTTCTGAGAATCATAGAATTAAACTTGCAGGCCCAACTTACTGGGCAATGCAACATAATCATTCTTTGGCAAGGTTTAATGAATCAGAGACATAAATGTCTTTTTTTGTCAGTTTGTCCACGCATTCATTATTTTTTCATTATTTAGATCACTTACAGTGAAAGATAAAAGTGATGAATATGAAGCTCCTTCTCAGACTCCACTGAGGGTCCGCAATTATGCGAGCCCCTTAATTGTTGATGCACTCCAGGGAATGCCCAAGACCCCTTTACTCCATGCCCTCTTCCGGGATGTCAGTCCTACACTCTCTGGTGACTCACTTCTCTCTCCAGAGATAGACACAGATGTAGATGCGTTTATGCATGTGTGATGATGTTATCATGACTGGTTTGCTCGCCTATTCCCAGAAATTTCCAAACCCCTGTAAGGTGGAAACTCTCTCTTGTTATGTTTTCAATTTTCAACATATATTACATATAGCATTTGGTTTATATAATCTACACAGTAACTATTTTGTTCGATGAGTGAAAACATGAATGATATTAAAATGATGAGAAATTGAATTTGAATTTGAATTTGGTACCAGAAAATAGTCCAAGAATAATTGCTGTTATTCACCAAAACATGTAGCTCTGGGCTTCTTGGATATCGAAGGTAAAAAATAAAATTTTATGAACCTTTTTTTCCCATAAAAGAAGTCAAATCTTTTTTTTTTTCATTAATTTTTGAGGATTTTTTTTAAGCAAGGATTTTCATTTAAGCAGCAATAAACAACACAGTATGCTGGAATCTTTAATAAGTTTTTTAAAAGATGCAGGCATAGTCTTCATGTAATTTTTTACATACTGACCTTTCCTAACAGCTAAGCATATCAAATGAAACCCCACCTTAAGAAGGCATTTTTCTTCCTATTGGAAGGAATGCTCTCATCTTAGCTGTTGCTTACCCTTGACCTGTTTATGCATCATACATGGATTCTTACATAACAAGGACAGTAAACCATGGGCTCCTGTGCACCTAATTCTTATTTACACTCTTTGTCCATGTGGCTTCAAGGAAAAGGACTCCTTTGTGGGGAGAGGTTTACTATAAACCACAAGTTCATCATCATGCAAAGAAGCTGTTCCTGCTGAGAGGACACCAGGCAGTTTCCACAAAGCTCTCTTCTGTGTTGAAATAGAATTCCAGGCACAAGCAGCACTTACAATCTCAACTTTCCTGTTATCATTCAGTCCAACTCATCCTGTATATTGCCTTCATGATGGATCAACTTTCCCTGTAGATGCCTTTTGCATTAATATTTGATATCCGGAATAACTCCATTTTCCATAGGCTGAGTAAGCAGATTAGCATCTGGAAATGGAGAGATGGTAAAATTTGCTTTCTTGGAGAGTTCTGCAGTGGCCTCTAATGAAGCAGCTGCACTGCCTCCATGCATGCCAGGCACTTTGACATCAGTGACTTCCCCTAAATTAGGAGAAAACTTGTGCAGTCTGCCCATGTATAACCTTGTGCTTTGTAAGCCAAAGGGAAATGTAGGAGTCCTTTAAAAGCCGATGTCACCTGCGCCACTGCCGCTGCTCTTTGTCCCATACTCATCCCTTTCTTGTCTTTGCCCTTTTTAATCTCCTGTGTCTTATGTTTGTCGACCTATGGGAAATCAGAACCTTAAATCCATGTTGGAAAAATGCAAGACAAAACCAAACAAAAATACAGATTAGAATAATCCAGCAATTCTATTTCTGAGTGTATATCCAAAAGAATTGAAAGCAGGAGCTGGAAGAGATATTTGCACACTTGTGCTCCTAGCAGCACTATTCACAATAGCCAAAGGGTGGAAGCAACTTCAATATTCATTGACAGATTAGTGGACAAACAAAACATGATACATACATACAAGGAGTATTATTCAGCCTTAAAAAGAAAGGGAATTCTGACACATGCTACAACGTGGATGAAGCTTGAGGACACTATGCCGAGTGAAATAAGCCCGTCACAAAAAGGTTCAACTACTATATGATCTCATTTACATGAGGCACC
Organism: Theropithecus gelada; assembly: GCF_003255815.1. Taxonomy (NCBI): domain Eukaryota; kingdom Metazoa; phylum Chordata; class Mammalia; order Primates; family Cercopithecidae; genus Theropithecus; species Theropithecus gelada. The sequence continues at coordinate 207,063,203 of NC_037668.1, read as the reverse complement.
TAAAGTAGTCACATTCATAGGGACAGAAAGGAGAATGGTGGTTACCAGAGGCTGGGGGGAGGGTAAATGGGGAGTTGCTAAACAGATACAGGGTTTCAGTTTTGCAGGATGAAAAGATTCCAGAGATCTGTTGCACAACAATGTGAATATTGTTAGCGCTATTGAACTTTAAACTTAAAACGGTTATGGTGGCAAATTTTATGATATTTGTTTTTCAACCACAGTTAAAGATATATAGAGGTTAGAAATAGAAGCTCTGAAGGGGGCTGGGGTGTCTAGAGAAGGCTTAAGGATGGTAGCAAGAAGTGACAAGCAAATGGTCAAACAGTGAAGGAGGAGCTGCATGGGAGCTTTGGTTTTAACAGTTTCTGTACACGAGAACAGGAGACAAAACACAGGTGGGATGTCCAATAGGAGGCTCCCCACTTCATCTGGGACCTCACTGTTAGGATTAACTAAGCACATTCTATTACCAACATCTTCACTAGGGGGACTGCATGGAAAACTGCCTGTTCCCAACCTTGTTCCAGGCTCCTAAGAGTCCCTCAGTAAGTAGTTAATAGACAAATCAATGAAGACTAATTTTTTTTTTAAAGTGAATTCTTTTCCACTGAATTAGAGCTAATCAGAGATGAATTAGGGGTTAAAACTTTTAATATCTGGGTCTAAATTTCCCCACATTTTAGTTTGAATGATTTCAATTTTTTCAATAAATAGTTCAGTTTTTCTTATAGCGGGCTTCACCAATAGCCTAGATAGTCCCAATGAAAATCTTTTTGCTCTTAGTAAAATTTGAATATGTATCTCAACATTAACACACTTTTCAGAAGTGAAGTCATTTAAGATCTTTTATTGAATTCCTACTTTTCGTAAGAACTATTTTTATAGCAGTTTCTTGGCCTTAATGAGCAGCAGCATTTTGATGTGATGAATAGCATAATTTTAATGGTACATTGTAAAGGAATTGAAGTGTGTTGGTAAGAAAAACCCTTTTTGTTGATCATTATCCTTTTCTTATTTATTTTAACTGAAATATGTTGGTTTATATTTCGGAATTTGAACATCTGCTTTTTGTATTTTTAAATTATGGTATATATATATATATTTGTGGCCATGGCATGACAACATGAAACACTTTTTTCTGTTGTTTCTTTTGGTATCTAAAAGCATGTGAGTCAGGATCTGGAAGCCTCGTCATGTTCTTCAACACAAGGAAAATTTAACCGAGAGCAGTTTTACAAATTTATCATTTTCCCTGGCAAGTGGATTAAAGTCTGGTACGATCGACTGACCTTGCTGGCGTTACTTGATCGGTAAGCCACTGAGCATGCACATGTGCTGTCAGAAGGCACACCGGGCACGCGACAGTGCCCACTGCATTTCAAAGAGAAAATTGTCACTCGCACATTTTCAGGTTGTGCACTTCCTTTGCTGACAACCCAAAGTCAAAGCAATAAGATCCTGACAACTTAACAAATTGTAGTTTAGCAGTTACAATGAGAAATAAGAGAGTTACAATACGTAACTGTCTTATTAATAATAAATTAATGTATTAATAAGAAATAATGAGAAATAGTTACAATAAGAAATAAGAAGTGGTTTGTATTTAAGGTTCGTTTGGGCACAGTAGCATGCTTGGGTGTACTCATGTCTTGCCCCAGTTTTGTGGGAAAGCTTGAGGCCCATCTGTAGCACAGGGCCTGGCCTGACTGGGTGTGGGCATGGGGAGAGGAGGGAAGATGAAGTAGGGTGATTTCTGCCTCTTTCCCGGACACCTTGGATTCTAATTGCTCACTTGTGTCTGATGCACACTCGTTTGAATGTTAATTTTTCCTTTAATCCCCTTTTCTCTTTCTCACCTCCTCCTACCACTATTCCATATAGCAAAATGTTGTGGGGTTGGAGCTGTGGTTACTGGGTAGGGAGAAAGAGGAGGAGAAGTTAAGATTAGTTAAAACATGATGGAGGCTGAGCATGGTGGCGCATGCCTGTAATCCCAGCACTTTGGGAGGCTATGGCCGGTGGATCACCCGAGGTCAGGAGTTCAAGACCAGCCTGACCAACATGGTGAAATCCCATCTCTACTAAAAGTAAAAAATTAGCTGGGTGTGGTGGTGCACGCCTGTAGTCCCAGCTACTCAGGAGGCTGAGGCTAGAGAATTGCTTGAACCCAGGAGGCAGAGGCTGCAGTGAGCCGAGATTGTGCCACTGCACTCCAGCCTGCACAACAAGAGCAAAACTTAGTCTCCCCCCGACCCCCCCCAAAAAAACATGATGGAGATGGGCCTAAGGAGTGGGAGCTTCTCATTTGTATCTTTGCCTACCTCAGAATTTGCACATAACAGTTTATGATGTTCAAGGGCTGAGTAGCACTGACTACATGGTTGGCTTGAACATTTCAGATGCTATTACTAATGCTGCCATAAGCAATTGCTGAGTTTCACGGTTTAATGCCAGCCCTTGGGGGCAGTGGAAAACCCGATTGCCTGTCTTGTTGTCATTGGTCCCCCAGTGACTGGTTGTTATAGTAATGTCTTAAATAGTGTGATCACATATGAAAAAAACTATAGTCGTGCAAAATTACAACAGTAAATTTCAGGACCCACAAGTCAGGGAATGGAGTTATAATGGTTTTCCTAACAACACTATGTTACCCAAGGGGCACACACTTAGAAGGAACATTTAATACTTAACTAATAATCCAAGATAGTATACTCTGATAAATGAGGCATTTTTGAAATATTAATTATTTTCTGTTAAAAAGAAATTATTGAAAGTTGGACTAGCTTGCATTAACCTTGCATATCAAAACAAAAATAAATATATCTATGGATTTGTTTGTTATTTTAAAATCTACTTGGTGACAAAAATTCAATGGAAATCCATTGGAGGTCTAAGAAGGATGATGAGGATGATCACACTTTTTAAAAGCTTATGTTTTTATTATTTTAATCACCTTTCTGGCAAGTCACAATGGGTTTTTTAATGTTGTGCTTAGGGATGACCTAGAAATAGCATCATTTCCTTATCCATAGATCCTTCAGCTGGTGTGAGGAATCCCTGGACTTGAGTCAGCCTTGGGAATTAAACCCGGTCCCTACGACTTATTAGTGCTGTGATCTTAGGATGGCTATGAAACCTTTCAGTGCATCAGTTTCCTGTTTGTTAAATGGGTATAATCTATACGACAGGGAGGTTGTAAAGATTAAATTAATTTAGTCATTGAAAGAGTTCTTTAAATACTAATTGCTATTATTATTTGGAATGTGGCCCAGCTCCCAGAAAGAAGAAAAATTAAAAATAAATAAAATTAGGATAGCCAAAGTAGATGTTGTCAAATCCAGACACTAAAATTTAGACTGTTAGTTCATAGGCAAAATCATTTTTTTTTTTAACTTTAAGTTCTGGGATACATGTGCAGAACGTGCAGGTTTATTACACAGGTATACATGTGCCACGCTGGCTTGCTGCACCTATCAACTCATCATCTAGGTTTTAAGCCCCACATGCATTAGGTATTTGTCCTAATGCTATCCCTCTCCTTGCCCGCCACCCCCTGACAGGCCCCGGTGTGTGATATTCCCCTCCCTGTGTCCATGTGTTCTCATTGTTCAACTCCCACTTATGAGTGAGAACATGTGGTGTTTGGTTTTCTGTTCCTGTGTTAGTTTGCTGAGAATGAGGCAATATCACTTTTTATTCAGAGCCATATAAGCCTACCTAAAGTCATCTGTTAGCAGGACTGGTGATCTGGTTTTACAGTTCAGAGTCAGTTAAAATAAGGACAGGGACTACATGAACTCACAACTCACAGTGAGGAAGGAGGAAGGAACCCAAAATACTGACCTAGAAAAACCGAGCTGTTTGGGACCTTTGCAAGGAGAGCATAATCCCCAAACAGGGCTGTGGGTCAGAATCATCTGGGAAGGTGGGTAAAAATGCGTAATATGCATAATAAAAACAAACTGTAAGGACTAGGCAGGAAGCGGAAGAAATCAGTGGGTAACAAGCACTAAAATTGCACTAATCATTGCAATAAACTCCCATAGATTAAGGCATTCTGCCTGACATTCTTCAACTTAACTCTTAGAGTCAGGCTGTTCTTCCTTAAAAATGTTTTCTTAGTCTTTGGGCAGTAGTTTCATGGTTCCTGTCACTGCAGTCCCAGCTATTTGCCTGCAGTTCTCCACCTATTCTACTCAGATGTTTCTGGACTTGTCCTATTCTTCTTATTTATATTCTCTTATTTCATATCTTGCCATTACACTTTCCTGAAAAACACTGAGGGTTTATTTTCATTTATCTAGTTGATTAGGTTAACATCTGAAATAAGAAGTTGCCCTTCTGTGCATCATTTCAACATTTCATTCATTCAACAAATATTAACCAAAGCACCTGTTCCATGCTCAGATCTGTACTGGGCACTGGGTATGGAGTGATGAATAAAACAGCCATTGTCTCTGCCCCCAGGGAACTTACTTTCTTCTGGGAGAGGGGAGAAAACTGTAATAGGTGCCATGAAGGAAACACATAAAGGCCTGAGATAGAGAGACCTGAGAGGGAAGGGCACTGATGTTCAAACTGGTAGTCGGCAAAGGCTTTTCTGAGGAGGAAACACACAAACAGATGTAAAATATGAGAGGTAGCTGGCTATATGACAAGTAAAGAGGGAATCATTCATGCTTCTCAAACTAAACTAATTGTCATCATTGTTATCGTGAGAACACACACTTACAGCTCTCATCCTTAAAAATCCTCCTTAAAACCATCATTCTCAGCAAACTAATACAGGAACAGAAAACCAAACACTGCATGTTCTCACTCATAAGTGGGAGTTGAACAATGAGAACACACGGACACAGGGAGGTAAACATCACACACCAGGGCCTGTCAGAGGGTGGGGGACAAGGGGAGGGAGAGCATTAGGACAAATAGCTAATGCATGCAGGGCTTAAAACCTAGATGACAGGTTGATGGGTGCAGCAAACCACCATGGCATATGTATACCTATGTAAAAAACCTGCACGTTCTGCACATGTACCCCAGAACTTAAAGTATTTTTTAAAAAATCCTGTCTTACCCCACTTTCTTACCAGCCACTGTCCTGTTTCTGTGCTCCTCTTTGCAGCAGAACTCCTTGAAGGGTTGCCTGTGTTTGTTTCCACTTGCTCTTCTTTCATTCTCTAATAATCCTGTCCCATTCAGGCTCCCCCAACCCCAAAACTCCATTGAACCTGCCCTTGTCAGGGTCACCATTGACTCTATCTTTTACTTCTCACATTACTAGACTCATTTGGAGTATTTGACAGAGTTAATTTCTCCTCCTGCCTGGTAGAGGTTCTCTTGGTTTCCAGGACTCAGCATTCTCTTGGTTTTCCTTCTGCCTTGCTGGTCACTGCTATGTAGGAAGGGAAGATTTACAGGTTTTTCTGCCTCCTGACCCTATAATGGTGAAGTCCCCAGTGGCTGCAAAGCTCTTAGTCTTCATTCTTTCTCTATCTGCCCTCTTTTCTTTGGTGATGGCATTCAGTCTCATGGCTTTTAATATGCCAACAACACTCAGATTTGTATCACCAACTTGGACTCATCTCCTGAATTCCAGACTTTTATATCTAACTACCAAATTGACATCTCATGATATCAGGATGACATCTCACATCCAAGACTGAGCTCTTCATCTCACCCTCACCCAAGCCTGCTCCACTTGTGGTCTTCCCCATCTCAGGTGATGACAACTCCATCCTTCTGGTTTCTCTGCTTAAATATCTTGGAGTTGTCCTTGAGTCTTCTTTCCTTTCACACCTACACTCAGTCTCTTATAGGAAGTTACTTTCATTGTTCCTTCCAAGTGTTTCTATTACATCTTTTCAGTGTTAATATGACCACCTGGTCTGAGCCATTTCATCTCTCATCTGGTTACTGCAATAGCATCTTCCCTGCTTATAACCATTCATTCTCTTTGTATAGCTTTTTTTTTTTTTTTTTTTTTTTTTTTTTTTTTTTTTTTTTTTTTT